>NC_055681.1:515000-572500 GCF_017976325.1 Chelmon rostratus | reverse complement strand
TTAGCAGCTTCCGTTAGCAGCTCCCGTTAGCAGCTCCTGTTAGCAGCTCTCACTGGATCACTGTGATCCTGAAGGAGAGTGAGAAACAGGAGGAAACTCAGGGGAGTCCTGCACTGACGCTGGACATCAGAGGTCATTCTCACTGAGTCTCTTCCAGCCTCTGAAGTGAACGCAGACCGTTATCGGCGGCAGACCTCTCGGCCTCAGATCTGGACGGCGTTCGCTCTCACAGTCACTCTGACACTTCGGTTTCCTTCAGGTCGTCCGCTCAGCGAGGCCGAATGAGATGACGGTGAAGCGAGCGTGTTTGGAAAGCAGCGGGAAAACCTGCCAGTTGAATCAGCTCGTGAAGAATCGCCGGCTGGAACAGCAGACGACTTTTCGCTCATTTAAGGCTGAGTTATGGATCCAGAGGTTTGTTTTGGTTGGCGAAGCTGCTGCGCTGTAATAACAGGCTCCAGTCGCAGAGCGTTCAGTTTGTTTTCTGACTGCTGCAGATGCTTCATGTCACTCTGCGGTGGACGACTGCGACGACCAGCCGAAGCGGCCAATCCTCTGTCACTCTCCTTTAACCTGCTTCACATGTTTCTAATGCACTTTCCTTTGACATTTCCCAGAATGCCTTTTGCCCGGAGTTGGACTGTACAACTCTGGTTCCAAAGAAGTCTGAACTCTGAAAGAAACATCAATAAAAACAGAATTTAATCATCTGAAATCAAACTGAGTTCACTGACAGCAGCTTCCTGAAGTGTCCCTGAATCCAGGTGTTAATCTCTTCATCCAATCACGTCGCTCCATCCTCGCTGTGAACCACTGAGCCTTTCAGTCATGATACTCTCACCTGTCACCAATCAGCCTGTTTACCTGTGGAATGATCCAAACAGGTGTTTTTGGAGCGTTCCACATCTTTCCCAGTCTTTAGTTGCTCCTGTCTCAACGTGTTTGAAACGTGTTGCTGCATCAGATCCAGAATCAGCAGATATTTACAGAAATCAATGAAGATGATGAGGAAGAACATTAAATATGTTGACTTTGAGCTGATTTCAGGTCAGTTTCTGTCAGAGACGATCAGCATCACAACATCTGTGGAATCAGGGTACGTTTACTCCAGCACTGTGTTTAAGTACAAATTTGAGGTACTTGTACTCAGTTGGTGGTTTGTTGATCTTTAACGTGGGGGGGGGCACTCTAACCCTAAAGGCTCCAATAAGTACAGAACTACGATCGATGAAGCTGACGAAGAGGAAGAGGTGCAGTTCTCGATGCGTCTGCTGCTTCAGCACCACGGACAGAACCCGGACTCATCAATACTCAGACACAAACCCCCCCAGACACAAACCCCCCCAGACAGATAACAGATCAATGAGTCTGACAGACTGGAGCTACACAGGCCCTCTGCTGCTGGGGGACGGAGAGGGGGGATGGCAGCTTCCCTTTAAATCTGTCCTCCAGTCAAATCCACCTGGACTGCACTGCGTCCCACAGTGAAGTATTTCTGCACAATCGATTAGTCAATTAATCAATAACTCGAATTATTTGAACTATTTGAAATCATCCGACGCTGGTTTGGAAAACCTGTGAAGGTCACGTCTCAACCCGTCAGCGACCACCTGACCTTTACACCTCAAACAGCTGCTGGAAACATCTGGACACGACGTCACCTCGCCTGTGATTGGCCAGTTATTAAAAATAGTGAAGGTGAAGATTTGTGTTGTCTTTAAAATATGAATTCATATTTATAAAAAATATGTTTTATTTTAATTCGATCAAACTTTGTTATTAAAGTTAAAAATAGAATAAAGTATAAAAAAGAAGGAAAAAGTTACATTTTTTAAAAAAAATACATAAAATATAATTGGAGAAAGAGTGAAATAAAAAATGAAAATATAAATAAAACCTAATAAAAATGTTTGTCATTAATCGTGGAGAAAGTGTTAAATAAGATAAATATATATATAAATAATAAAAACTGAGGTTCAGGCTCAGGTCCTGGTCCTGGTCCTGGTCCAGGTTTTCTCAGGCCTGTTTGCAGCTTCGCGGCCTCTCGGTGTCGAGGCCTGACGTCGAGCTGAGGTTGTGATGATGCATCGTCTCCAGGAGGAAGAAGATGAGTCCGGATGAAGGTTTTCATCTTTTGGACGGGGTCAGAGGAAACGCCTCAGAGCCGGTCTGAGGTCCACGGTGGATCTGTGGAGGCAGGTTCCTCTTTGAAAAGTTATCTTACAGCGACTGGAAAGTATCTGGACTTGGCTGTGTGGGGGTTTAATGGGAAACACAGTCCTCAGTGAGAACAAGTGCCCCTCTGATTGTTTCCCTCCCCGGTCTGGATCCAGACTCGGCCGGCCTTCCTGTCAGAGGCGTTTAGCTTCGGTTGTGTAACAAGAAAAAAAAAAAAAAGGTCTGAAAACGGTGAAATGTGTTTTTTCATCTAATGGGGGGCAGGTTGTCTTTCATCTGCTGGAAAAACGCACCAGTCCAGGGTTAAATAGCACGATGACGTCCCTTCAGGCCGCGGCTCCACAGAACAGGTGACGTCTGGACCGTCTGAGACCGCCAGGAGCTTTAACGAAGACGACCGACGGGCTCACAGGTGACCCGTCAGTCACCTGAGCTGCAGCCTCAAACCGTCTGAGGTCGTTTGACGACATGAAACTCATCAGTGTCAGTGTTTATTTATTAAAGAGACTAAAGAAAAGCTTCATCAGGTTTGTCCAATCATGGATGACTCCACATTAACTCCACGCTGCCGTCAGCAGCTCCGCTG
This sequence comes from Chelmon rostratus, assembly GCF_017976325.1. Lineage (NCBI taxonomy): Eukaryota > Metazoa > Chordata > Actinopteri > Chaetodontiformes > Chaetodontidae > Chelmon > Chelmon rostratus. Next base: position 569,736 of record NC_055681.1, on the reverse strand, counting down.
AACGTTTCAGCCTCCTGCAGCTCCTGGTTCAGGTTCAGGTTCAGGTTCAGCGTTTCCAGCAGTCAAACGTGACACAGCAGGAAGGAAACTGGTCTTCTGCTGATGGGAAACGAGTCAGTCAGCTATTTCAAAAACAGTGACGGTGGAGCATCGAACAGCGAGTCGTTTTAATCACACGTCAGACCTGATGGTGGCGCAACATTAAAGTCAGAGCATCGTCAGAATGCTGACCGTTCATCCTGATGGTTGTTGACATGTTTCAGTGTGAAACAAAGTGATGAACTGAACACCAGCATCCTTTTAGCTGCATCGCTAACACGAGTTCAACAGTTTGTTATCTGACTCTTCGTGTGACGCCATCTCTGAACAGGTAAGGGAACACAGCGCCCTCTAGTGGCGGCTGCTCAGAATATCACATGCAGCAGTCCTAATGTGAAAGTAAAAATGAGCCTAAACGCCTCTTCAAGACAGACAGACAGACAGGCAGGCAGGCAGGCAGACAGGTCGACAGGCAGACAGAGACAGACAGAGAGAGAGACAGGCAGGCAGGCAGACAGACAGACAGTGGTTCACGCTGTGTTTAATGTCCCTGTTATCTAAAAAGTGGCAGATCGACATTTCATTGGCCGTTCAAGGCGTCAGTCATCTGCAAAATCAGTTGCGATTGGTTTGATCTTCACACGGGAGAAGGAAGCCTGGTTGCCAGGCTGTGCATGGCAGATCGTGATTGGTCGAGTGAGGTGTCATTTCACACATCTCCAGTACCTGTTTATCACCGTGGAAGTTGTTACCAGGGAAACAGTGAAGACAGCTCATCAGATGCTAATCTGAAAGGAGAAAAACATGTTTCTGTGGATTATTATTGTGTTTTGGACTAAATACTGCTAATTGAAGCCAGTTAGCATGTTGATGTTAGCATTTAGCTGACAGCAGCTAGCCTGCCTGCAGACCTGGTTCAGGGGTCTCAGCAGACTGGGTTTGCTTGCTGGTTTTTAACGTACCAGTCGTATCTGTTGAAGTACGTCTAACATGCAGTTTGTACGTTTCAGAGCTCGAACCATCAGAGCTGTAAAATTAGCTCCAGAATAAAACCGCTCTGGTGTTTTGGGGGATTTTCCTCGTCTGATTTGTGCCTCTCAGCACCAGCCGGAGGAGGATTATTCTGGAATAAAGTCCCTCTGAGGAGGCTCTCTCCTCTGCGGGCCTCACAGAGCTTCGCTTCATGTAAGCTGGCATGGAAAATAAGCCGTCCTCTTCTCCGCTCCGCTTTCCAAACCTGAGACGTTCCAAGTGGGGGAGCTGACACGGTGGCGCTCGGCCCGCACGGGCGACATCTGCAAACACTTTCCGAATCAGTGCGGCAGCTGGGCGGCGAGGGGAGGAGACCGAGGAAAGGGACAAGAAAGAGGTTTTTAATATGAGGAAGAGTCGCTTCTCTCGGGTCGCTCGGCGTCACAAGCCTGTGATAATAAAGTTCACTAACAGAAGGTTCTGAAAGGACAACGTCCCTGAAGTGTCCCTCAAAGTCTCGCAGCTTCAGCTCTGCTTCCAGGCCTTTTTGGGGGATTAAAAATGGCTTTAATGTGATGTCTCTCGGTGTGGATGACATGTTTGCAGCTGTGCAGGTTTTAAATACGACGACATGTCATGTGAGATTTATGTCCACGTAAACAAACGTCTCGTCCACGCTTCAGAAGCTTCCTGCTTCAGAAACTGGGAAATAGGACCTGAGTATATTCTGGCTAACTCGACAGACTGACCTGCGTCTGAACTCGTTTGCCTCCATCAGGGTTTCTTTTGAACGTCTTTTGGGTGACGTGGTTCGTCTCTCCAGTCAAAACACGGCGTCAGTGTGCGACTTTCAGGGAAACTAACGGCGTCTGTGTGTCACCTGCTGTCAGTGTGTTTGGCCGATGAGACATTTAGCAGAGAACTGAATCTTTCCTGGTTTTCAGTCTTTGTCCAGTGTCGTCCCGTGTTTTTCAGTTTTTCCTGTGTTCCTGTTCACATTCAGGAGAAAACTGAGGGCTTAACGAATGGTGACTCGTGATTAGAAACAGTTTCTGTGCTTTAGATCAGATTATTTAGATCTGTTGGACGTGAGGGTTTTGACCAGTCGGGCTTTTCTTGAAGGCCGGTTTCCAGAGTTGTGAGTTGAAGTTCTGTGAATGCATCATTGGTCTTGTGGGGGTTTCTGGAGACCTTCAGATCCACTGTGACCTACATAACCCACTGACACAGCATCGCAGTGAAAAGTCCTCACTGGAGCCTCCTCTCACTTCATAGAGTCAGTTTTCTCAGAGCTACAGAGAAATCAAACCTTCTTCTCCCATCGACATGACCCCCCCCCCCCCCCCCCCCCCCCCGTCCTGCCTGTGGTTTTCCTGCACGTCCATGTTTATCCCTGCAGATTTGACCACCAGCAGACAGTTACGAGAAGATACCGTGTTCGGTCAATGAGCTGCCAGATCCTGAGACAACTTGACCAATCAGGATAAAAACTCATGCTAACGAGCTAAAAACGTGCTGTAGAGATAGTTTCCTTCCTAAAAAGAAGTCACGCTGGAAACCACGGCGACAGATTCTGAAGCAGGTGATCACACCTGAAGGGAAACTGTCTGTGGACAGCAGAGACTTCGGTTCTTAATTTCACCGTCTGTCCTCCAAATAAGTTTGGTTAACCTCAGAAAGCGTCTCATCTGCGGCGCAGCGGTCGTCGTCATCATTTCCCCGCTCGCCGCGCCAGTTTCCCAGCAGCCCCCGAAAGCCGCGCGGACGAGGACTGAAAACCTCTTTGTGTTTTTAACTTTCCTCCTCTGTGTCGTCCTCCACCCTCCCCGCAGACATCTGAGGCTCTGCAGCGTCTGGCCCCCGTCCCGCCGACTCCACACGTGTCTCTGGTAATTACCTCATTACCCGCCGCCACCTGAGAGCCGGAGGAGGCGGCTGGCGTGGAGCGTCCTCGGGCAGCGACCGGCTGGAAGGCGATGCTTCCCGACATTTCGGTGGAGGGGTGGAGCTGCTGCACCTGAACAGGAACAGGTGGAGAGAAAAATGAAAGGTCACAGCTGACGTGTTCGAATAAGAAGATGAATATCAGTTTCCGTCTGTGTGCCTCCGTCTTTAGCCTAGCTTAGCACAACAAGACCGGGTCAGCTAATCAACATTCGTTCATGTATTTAGGTGGTTCATATAATGACAGCTAAAGCATTGTTAGCTGTTTGTAACTAGCTAATATTACGGCAGCTAAACAAATCCAGCGTTGTTTTTTGCTATGATCTGTATCACCTAGCTTAGCATAAAGACTTATAATGAAAGCTAAGGCATTGTTAGCCGTTTGTAACTAGCTAATATTACGGCAGATAAACAAATCCAGCGTTGTTTGTTGCTATGATCTGTATCACTTAGCTTAGCATAAAGACTTATAATGACAGCTAAAGCATTGTTAGCCGTTTGTAACTAGCTAATATTACGGCAGCTAAACAAATCCAGCGTTGTTTTTTGCTATGATCTGTATCACCTAGCTTAGCATAAAGACTTATGACAGCTAAAGCATTGTTAGCCGTTTGCAACTAGCTAATATTACGGCAGCTAAACAAATCCAGCGTTGTTTGTTGCTATGATCTGTATCACCTAGCTTAGCATAAAGACTTATAATGACAGCTAAAGCATTGTTAGCTGTTTGTAACCAGCTAATATTACGGCAGCTAAACATATCCAGCGTTGTTTGTTGCTATGATCTGCATGACCTAGCTTAGCTGAAGACTAATAATGACAGCTAAAGCATTGTTAGCCATTTGTAACTGGCTAATATTACAGCAGCTAAACAAATCCAGCCTTGTTTGTTGCTATGATCTGTATCACCTAGCTTAGCATAAAGACTTATAATGACAGCTAAAGCATTGTTAGCCGTTCGTAACCAGCTAATATTACGGCAGCTAAACATATCCAGCGTTGTTTTTGCAATGATCTGTATCACCTAGCTTAGCATAAAGACTTATAATGACAGCTAAAGCATTGCTAGCTGTTCGTAACTAGCTAATATTTCGGCAGCTAAACAAATCCAGCGTTGTTTTTTGCTATGATCTGTATCACCTAGCTTAGCATAAAGACTTATAATGACAGCTAAAGCATTGCTAGCTGTTTGTAACCAGCTAATATTACGGCAGCTAAACATATCCAGCGTTGTTTGTTGCTATGATCTGCATGACCTAGCTTAGCTGAAGACTAATAATGACAGCTAAAGCATTGTTAGCCATTTGTAACTGGCTAATATTACAGCAGCTAAACAAATCCAGCCTTGTTTGTTGCTATGATCTGTATCACCTAGCTTAGCATAAAGACTTATAATGACAGCTAAAGCATTGTTAGCCGTTTGTAACCAGCTAATATTACGGCAGCTAAACATATCCAGCGTTGTTTGTTTCTATGATCTGCATGACCTAGCTTAGCTGAAGACTAATCATGACAGCTAAAGCATTGTTAGCCATTTGTAACCAGCTAATATTACAGCAGCTAAACAAATCCAGCCTTGTTTGTTGCTATGATCTGTATCACCTAGCTTAGCATAAAGACTTATAATGACAGCTAAAGCATTGTTAGCTGTTCGTAACTAGCTAATATTTCGGCAGCTAAACAAATCCAGCGTTGTTTTTTGCTATGATCTGTATCACCTAGCTTAGCATAAAGACTTATAATGACAGCTAAGGCATTGTTAGCCGTTTGTAACTAGCTAATATTACGGCAGCTAAACAAATCCAGCGTTGTTTGTTGCTATGATCTGTATCACCTAGCTTAGCATAAAGACTAAAAATGACAGCTAAAGCATTGTTAGCCGTTTGTAACTAGCTAATATTACGGCAGCAAAACAAATCCAGCGTTGTTTGTTGCTATGATCTGTTTCACCTAGCTTAGCATAAAGACTTATAATGACAGCTAAGGCATTGTTAGCCGTTTGTAACTAGCTAATATTATGGCAGCTAAACAAATCCAGTTTTGTTTGTTGCTATGATCTGTATCACCTAGCTTAGCATAAGGACTTATAATGACAGCTAAAGCATTGTTAGCTGTTTGTAAATAGCTAATATTACGGCAGCTAAACAAATCCAGCGTTGTTTTTGCAATGATCTGTATCACCTAGCTTAGCATAAAGACTTATAATGACAGCTAAAGCATTGTTAGCCGTTTGTAACTAGCTAATATTACGACAGCTAAACAAATCCAGTGTTGTTTGTTGCTATGATCTGTATCACCTAGCTTAGCATAAAGACTGGAAGCAGGGGCAAGAATCCTTCTGACTTTCATGTTTAACTTGTTAGCCAACAAGCTAGTCACCAGTTTATCCGAGGGTCTGGTTTTGGTGACAGTAATTAGCACCAAAGCTAAGCTACTAAAACGACTTGTTTTGTCTTGGAAACAGAAACAGCACAGAATTGAGACCGCCGTGGAGCTGTTGGATGCTGGTTTAGAAACAATCTGCATGAACAAAAAAAGACTTTCAGCCATCAAATTGAGTCCAGATGAAGCTAATCAGTCTGGGGTCATTAAATAGATCAATTTAATGGGTCTTTTCACATTAATAACCCTGTAAACTGCAGCAAAGGCATTAAAAATCTCTTAATTATTGTTATAATGTATAATTCAAATAATGAGAAATCCCCTAAAAGCCCCTCTTACATTTATTGTGCATGATTAATCCTGATTTAATGGACAGATTAAGGGGAATTAAGGGATAAGATAATGTGTTCTTGTGTGTATTTATTGTTAGCTGTAAAAAGAGTTGTCATTGAGGTCTCTGCTTGTTTTCAGCCTCGTCGAGGTCCGTCCTCACGGCGTTGTCCAGGCCTGAGGACGGACAAAGGCGGCATTGTGCAACAGTTCTCCCTGGAAGAGAAGCAGAGGTTGTCTCGGCGTCGCTGGGTTTTCTCCTCTGGCTTCAGCGCTCATCACCGTGATGCGATGCAGGTGGCGGGTGGGCTCTGGCACGCCGGCACGGTTGGGCCTATCGGCCGAGGCCGCTGATACACTGCAAAAAATGTCAGTTCAGTCTCGAAAGGTGATATTTAGTGAGACCGAGAGAGTTTTTTTCTCGATGGAGACGAACAGCTGATGGAGCCGATTCTGCAGTCGGTACCATTAAACCACCACAGAAGAAGAGACAAAACGAGATGAGGTCATGAGAAGAGACGTCTCTTTAAGTCACAAGCTTCATTTAGCCTTAGCTTGTGGTTGAAAGTGTGTTCATTTCCAAAATATGGCTCATGTTCGCTCACGATTTCATTCACTGCACGGAGAGTTTTATTGTGAAGGCCGGGTGTTTTATTGTGAAGGCCCGCCTGCTGTGTTGGACACCGTGGTGCACGGTGACAGTAAAGGTCAGGAGTCGGAGTGAGGAGCTGGCAGCTTCCAGCCTGCAGAGACGCTGGAAACAAACTGCTGCTGGCGCTCAAATAACAGCTGCATTGTTTCAGCGTGTTCACGCTGAAGAAAGGAAAATGCTGCTGGAGGTGTGAATGTTCAGGAGTTTTATCCCGCCGGGCTGCTCAAAGTAGTAAACGCCTTTCGGGCTTTTCTGCTCGAGGTTTCATGGTTGTTTCTGTGCTTTAAACAGCTTTTAGTTTCCTGTGAATCAGTGACCGGACGAATCCTCGATGTTCAGCTGAGTGTCTGAGTTTGAATCATTCACGCCGTCACAGCTCATCGCAGGAAGTCGCCGTCATGTGTCCATCATGTCAGAAAGTGGAGTTTATTCGTTTTTAGCAGCTGTGCTAATGATGTCCCACTTCCTGTTAAAGGCCAGTCAGACTTTCCTGCTTTCGTTTACTTTTAATCACGTCGTAACTTTAAAGAAACGTCAAGTTTTTATCGTTTCCATCAGTCGTGGTAACGGTGGTAGTGTTAGTTATCGTAGTAGTCGTGATAATGGTGTCGGATTTGTGCGTAAATGTATTTGTTTGCCATTAAAGTCGAGTTTTAAATGGAAAATCGACTTGTTTTCTGTTGGAGTTGACTTTTAATTGGCCGTAGCATAACGGCCGTTAGCCTATTTGGCAGCGTTAGCCTCGTTAGGCTAATTGGCAGAGTGCAGTGGGACTGCTGCGCCTCGGGCCGCGAGTCTGTTTGTGAGAGTCGACGCTGTAACAACAGCGCCCTTAATTAGTCCGTGCCCGTGGAGCCTCGCCGCCGTTTGATGTGGGAACGCTGCAGTTTTACGGGACGAGGCGTGGAGCCGCTCTGCTGCTCGCCGGCAACAACAAGCTTCACGACTGCAGACGTGAAGAGGAAAAAAAGAGGGAAACGAAGAGCAGAGGAGTGAACTCTCACAACCTGCGAGCTGCTGAAGTGTTGACTTTGGCGAGCGGCGTGCTGAAGCTTGTTGTTTGCAGCTGTCAGACTCTTTACTGCTGCTTTAAAGCTGCGACTTCAAAGAGAGAAGATCGACTGTGTTCCTTCCTCGTGGGCTCAGGACACGGCTGCTCTTCTGGGCTGAAGCTTTAGTTCTTGCACACGGTGTACTTGCACCTTTTAGCTCTTTAAAGATCTCCTTTCCACATTTGCTGCATTGCTTCAGACTTTTTAGTTTCCTTTTTGTACCATTTTCACTCAGACGTCAGGAGAGGACGTTTCCTCCAGAGAGCAGGAATTGGATCAGGACGTTTTACGGCAGGATCTCTTATTGTGCAAAAACCAGCGTTCTGCTGTGTCCTGTGCTTCAGTTTCATGACTAAATACCTGCAGAACTAATGGCATTCCCAGCAGCCTCAGCTGTGCTTTGTGTTTACTGCGAATTAGCAAATGTTAGCATGCTAACACACTAAACTAAGCTGGTTAGCAGGATAAACATCACACCTGCTAAACCTCAGCATGTTAGCACTGTCATGCTAAGGTTAGCATTGGGCTCAAAGCATTGCTGTGTCTCGCAGGACCGCGGCCTCTTGGTCTGGTTAACTCGTTCAGTTGCAGTACTGCAGCCGGCCACTGGGGGCACACCGGCAGCAGGTGTACCAGCTTTAATACTTTACGTTCCTGAGCAACTCATCCAGAAATACAGTGAAGATTAGAGTTGTGCACGTGATTGACAGGCGGTGCTTTGAGTTTAGGTCTGAAAGTCATACGCTGCAGCTGTATTTTGACGTGTTCAGTCACTTTTCGGCTTCTCTGCCTTTCGTCACAGTTTAGCGTCTCGCTGCTTTCCCTCGTGGTGGCGCCTGATGAGCGTCTGTCATCGGTTTCCTCTTTTAGCAGCCTGATTTGTATCCTTGCTGTTCCGTCCTGTTGTGCAACGCTCCGTGCATCTTGATGATTCTCTTCTTTTTCTGCGTCGGCTGCTGTTTGGCAGAACCACGCCTCCCCTCCGTCCTGTCGCATGTGACGGCACGTGTCGGACCAACTGCATCCACAAAGTCCAGGGCCAGTGTTCCGGTTTTCCCTCCAGCCCTCCGCCCCCTCCTCCTCCTCCTCTTCATCATCCGTTCGGTCTCCAACTCGCTCCAACACGGAGAAAACATGTCAGCGGTTTTGGCTCCGCGGTGGCTCCCAGCATGCACGTGTGAAGCGGGCGGATGTGTTGTGATGCAGGTGGGGTTTGTGTGTGTGTGTGTCTGTGTGTGTGTGTTGTGCCGTTTCATTCTTCCCATCATGCTTCAGTCCAGGAGCAGCCAGGCCACCGAGGACGCTCTGATTTCACAAGCTTTGCTGCGAGCACGTGGAACCAAACACACCAACACACTGCTCTGTGTGTGTGTGTGTGTGTGTGTGTGTGTGTGAACAGACGGCCCACTGACAGACACTCAGTACAGTTTGTGTAAAACTGTTAACATCCACAGCTGATTCACATTCCTTTCATTCCTGTCGGTCCGACCTGAAGCACACCTCCTCCAGCTGGAAGCTGTTTTCAGCTGAAGAACAAAACCTTTCTGTTAAATTAGGTAACGATAAAAACACGTGGTGGTCATTATACGCTCTGACGTCTGATGCATTAAAGGCACGTACAGTCCTGTTCATGGCTGCCGACCAGGTCCAGGTCCAGGTCCAGGTCCAGCAGCCTGTTTGAAGCGAGCGAGCCCGTCGTCGGGTATCTTTTCGTTATCATTCTTCACTGAGCCGAACAATCACAATCACGCTAAGTGGTCACACGGTCCCAACGACCAATCACAAACAAGTCTCCTGGCAGCAGAGCAGCTTATTGAACAAACCAAGAGAAAACTTTATTCATCGAATACGAAGAAGTGAAACACAGGATCCAGACTGAAAGCAGCACAGCTGGAAAAAACAGCTGACTGTGTGAATTAACAGGCTGATGACATCACTGCCCCGTCATTCGGCCACGAGTGTGTGACTGTAGTTACATTAAACGAATGTGTTGCTGATGAATTCTCATGCAACCTGTTTCACAGCAGTAAGAAGGCTTACTGTCATATCTTCTGCTGTGGGGAGAAAATCTGTATCTATCATGTAAAAAACATCAGGAAAACCACCCGATCTTCTATGAATGATGAACTGCACAGCAGGTTAGCATAGGTTACCATGGTGATGTACCCTGATAACCCACGAGGAGACTCAGAACGACCACAAAGAGACTCAGAGCGACCACCAAGAGACTCAGAACGACCACAAAGAGACTCAGAACAACCACCAAGAGACTCAGAACAACCATGAGGAGACTCAGAACGACCACCAAGAGACTCAGAACGACCACCAAGAGACTCAGAACGACCACGAGGAGACTCAGAACGACCACGAAGAGACTCAGAACGACTACGAGGAGACTCAGAACGACCACCAAGAGACTCAGAACGACCACGAGGAGACTCAGAACGACCACGAAGAGACTCAGAACGACTACGAGGAGACTCAGAACGACCACAAAGAGACTCAGAACGACCACCAAGAGACTCAGAACGACCACCAAGAGACTCAGAACAACCACGAAGAGACTCAGAACGACTACGAGGAGACTCAGAACGACCACCAAGAGACTCAGAACAACCACGAAGAGACTCAGAACGACTACGAGGAGACTCAGAACGACCACAAAGAGACTCAGAACGACCACCAAGAGACTCAGAACGACCACCAAGAGACTCAGAACGACCACAAAGAGACTCAGAACGACCACCAAGAGACTCAGAACAACCACAAAGAGACTCAGAACGACCACGAGGAGACTCAGAACGACCACGAGGAGACTCAGAACGACAGTGAACATGGCTGCAGAGACGCCGGCAGGAAGTTTCAGTGTCGTTATTTACAGTAACAGGATTTGCTGACTTTCCCGCAGAGGATTAACAGTAATTGATGCAGAACGCTGGTGTAAAAACTGAAGAACAGCCTGAAGAGAAAAGGATCAATGACATGAACGAAGTTTTAATCTCAAGCTGCTTCTCGTGTTCGTGTTTCACAGTTTATTCTGACTGTGTTCCTCTCCACAGCACTGCTGGCAAACATCTGGACGACTGAATTAAAACGTGTCAAACAGCCAAACCGGACTGGAAAACAACATATTAAGGAAAGGGAGGAGTGGAGGAGGAGGAGGAGGAGGAGGAGGAGGAGGTGTACGTGAGGAACAACCAGGAGAAAACACAGAGTGAGAGTCAAAGACAGAAAAAAAGAAAAGTTTATGTTTGAGGTCCAGAGAGAAAAAAAGGTGGGCAGAGAGAGAGAGAGGGGGGAGTGCACGGCAGAGTGTAGGGGGTTGGTGATGTCATCCAGGCCACGCCCACCTGCAGAGGCTATAGATGCCGGCGTTTCGGGGGTCCACCTCTCCACACCGAGGACGTCCGACGGCTGAACAAGTCCTAAGACCGAAGACAGACGCTTAGTGAAGTTGTCCGGCTCCTGGTCGCTCCTCATCCTCCTCATCCTCCTCCTCCTCCTCTTCATCCTCGTCTCCCGCAAGCTGAAGCTTTGAGGTCATGGCGGGCATCGCTCTCCTCCTCCGAGTCCTCGTCCTGCTGCTCGGAGGGACGATTCTGCTGAACGGCATCCCTGCACCGAGGATCAGAGGCAAGTGCATGAAATGAACACTCCTTTACATTCTAACGCAGGAAGCAGACGACAGCACGAAGCTACAAAACAACTGCAGGAGGTGAACAGGTGACAGTGAACAGGTGGAAACAGACAAAGACCATCAGCTCAATGACTTGGTGTAAATAAGACAACAGCGAGGTGCAGACAGTTGTTTTGGTAATGTGGGTAAAAACAGGACGAACGTTGGTTTAAAGCAGAGAGAGAAACTGAGTTCAGGCTGAAATAAAGTCTGATCCTGTCTAAAGACAGGAGGGAAATAAACGACAAGAATCTGCAGCTCAGTGAGAAAGAAGTGGACAGAAAAACAATGAACGAGGGACAAATGACAGGACAGCAGAAGCATGCAGTCTGGAAATAAACAGCTGGATGTGGAGGGAGGGAACGTGTTTGAATGAGGGCAGAACAAAAAGCAGGAACAGGAACAGGTAAAGGTGGATGTGATCATGAAGGCAGGAATGAGCAGGATCGACTTCGAGCTTCACGTCCGGTTTGACTTCACACTGAAGGAAATATGTCAGAAACCAAAATGAGTTTTAAAATCTGCAGGAAACTGTTTGTGACCTGAACGCTTCATTGGTTCGTCTTCTGTGTCCACCTGTCCTGAACTGTGCAGGTGTTTGCCTCGTTCTGGCGTCAGTGTTTTGCTGAGTCAGCACTTCTGACTTTTGTCGAAGTGATCAAATGTGACTTTTTTTTTTTGCATCTCAAGCTTTTAAATGACTTTGCCTTTCGGCTGCGCGCTGCGGCGGACGGAGTGTCGGTCCGATGTTTGTCGGCGCTGCGTCGAGTCCTGCGGGCAGGTGTGTCGCTCGCCCGGAGGGGGCGGGGCTAATTCATGATATAACCTGTGATTTTTTTTCTGTCTCATTGAGCTTTTATAGTTATGTAAAAGGATTAAAAAAACACACACACACACCCGCCGTCAGGGAGAAAAGTGTCAGAGTGACATGGTGGTCTGATGTGGCGGCACGGAGAGGATTACCTCACCGGGCGAGAGACAGCCAAGAACAACAGAGAGAGAGAGAGACAGACAGACAGACAGACAGACAGACAGACAGGCAGGCTCCAGCACCTTTTGTTTTTGCTGCCTTCTGCACAGTTTGTGCTTTTTATACTTTGAGGTTTGATCCTCGTATGGAAGTTTATGAGAGACAAAACTGCTGAGCGAGCAGAAACTTGATTAAAGACAGAAATGAGTGAAGACGCTCGGGGACACATTTGTAAAATCCTGATTTAACACTTTGTTTTGGCTCCTGTCTTTCTTCAGCTGCTGTTTGAAATACATTTTTACGGCTGTGAGAAGGTGTGTACCAACACTTTTCAACAAACAGGTTCCAGCCGGACACACCCGGATCCAGCTGCTGGACACTGAAACCAGGATCTGATGCACATGGTGCTCCAGCTTCAGGTCAAATCTAACAAGCATTTCATACGTCAGCTGGGTGGAAAGACAGAGCAGATCTCTGATCAGCTAAAGTCATTAAACACCTCTGTGAGTGTTTGATTCATGGAGGTGCAGTCAAACACCCCCAGCAGGAAGCAGCGGGTGAACGTCGTGTTCTCTCACTGTTCCCGTCGTGAATAAACCTTCATACGATCCCGCCGGTGGAAAATCAGCGCTGAGTGTCGGATGTTATCTGTCAGAGCTGCACAGCAGACTTCCTCTCATGTTATCACACGGGAACAGCTGCTGACGGTCTGAACCGTGTCCTGATGGGACTGTTTGAGCGTCTCTCTTCAGAGCTGTTAGATTTGACCTACAGGTGGCGCTGCAGGACTCCCTGGCCTTAAACATTAGCACATTAGTTTTCTTGTCTATTGTTGGTTCTTTTGGCATTTTAACCCCATAAAAGGCAACTAATGCAGAGAGCAGCTGTTTTACTTTCAGGCCCCTGTAGGGGGCGCCAAAGCCACCAAACCAAACAGCTGTGAACTAAAAACACGAACATGCAAACTAGAAACTAAAGACAGGAATAAAAAGGATATGAAAGATTTCCTGAACTTTTTAGACGTTCTGTTTTCATTTGTTCGTGGACAGTTTCTGTAACTTTATGTTCTGTTATATCTGGAATCAGCTGTTCTGTGAATCAGCTGTTCTGTAATCAGCTGTTCTGTGAATCAGCTGTTCTGTGTCCAAACAGACCAGGTGAGTCCAAGCTTCCAGAGTTGAAGGGCACCAAAGCTTCCTCTGGACTTTTGCTTATTAACGCTCAGAGTCTTTTGTTTTTGGACCGTTTTCATCCCAAACAGACGACTGTTGAGCTGTAGGGGGCGCTGGCCTTTTATTACCCGGGTTTGGCGCTCTAACGGTGAACAGTTGTGGCTCTCCTGCACAGTTAAAGTTTCCTCCTCATGTTTCCTCTCAAGGTTGATTAAAAAGTGAAACCAGTAAAACCAGCAGCAGCTCGTTAGCGCGACACATGAAAGAGGCCGAGTCAGAGAGCCGAGTTTCCGTCGTCGTGTTTTCCAGATTGAGGGCGACGGACTGTGTTCACGGCCGCAGGCTGGAGAACATTATCGACGTATCTTTACTCGTTGATACTTCGTACGTTTGATTCCTGCGTTACTTTGTGGTTCTTTTTCCTCTTCATCACCCCCGTATATATATTTATCCTGCTTCTGTTGGCTCTCGTCAGAGTTCATGGTTTGTAGTTCTTTGTGGTACAAGGTACTGCTTTTTGGTTCTTTGTGATACTTTACATTCTTGGAGTGCTTTGAGTTCTCTGAGTATTTTGTTGTTACTTTTTAGTCTTTGCAGTACTTATTGGGATGTATTGCACAGTTTTAAGATCTTTGTACTTCGTGGTGGTACTTCATCGTAGCTTTTGTCTGCTTGTGGTACTTTGAGTAGTATATATCAGTTTCTTGTTGTACTTTGATGTACTCTTTAAGGCTCTTTTGGTACATTTGTTACTTTGTGACAGTATCGTGGCTCTCTTTGTGCTTCTTTTTACTGCATTATCGGGTTCTTTGTGGTACATTGTTTGAAACTTGATTACTTACTGTGATCCTCTGAGGTACTCTGTGTAAGTCTTTGTGGTACTTAGTCTCATTTTATTACTGTATAGTGCACAGTAGTACTGCTCTTTGTCCTGCCTTTTGGATTCTTTGCAGTACTTTGGTTCCTTTCTGTGTAGTGATCTGTCACTTCTCAGCTGTTTATGGTACACGGTGTACTTTGTGGGCTCTTTGTCGTACTTTGTTGTAGTACAGTGGCTCTTTGTGGTATTTCTTGTGGTGTCTGTTGTTTCGTGGTGGTCTTGTATGTTTTTGTTGGAGTACTCGGCGTGTACCGTGCAGCAGCAGTACTGCAGGAGGTCGTCGTGTTCTCGATCCTTCAGTTTCGGCTGTTTTGACCGAAGTCCTGCACGTCGTCCACCTCAAACAGCCCAGTGAGACGTTATCCAGGCTGTTCTCAGGGGCGACCCTCCTCTTTGTTAAACACGGGGCTTTTCGAGGAGAGGCCCGTCCCCCCCGTTATTTTCCCCTCCACTCAATCAGCTGCTGCTGGAAAGCCTTCGACAGGCTGCGCGCCTGCCAAGAACGAGCTGCGTGATTCCACACGTCCAGCACGTCGAGCTCTCTGCACGCGTTTCCCACACTGAACAAACGTCCCAAAGAAAACCTGCGAGGTCCAGCGCGGCGGAGGAAAATCCAGGCCTCTCGCGACGGGGGGAAACGTGCTGCGGACGGCGGGAGGCCTCGATGCATAATTAGAGCTGATTGTTTCGCAGAGCGGCGGCCCGAGGCTGCACAGAAACTTAATCAGCTAAACAAACACGGTTCAGCCGCAGAAAAAGGTTCCTGATGGAGTTTATCCATTAAAGTGAGTCAGTGCTGCAGTCCCTTAAAGGGACATAACACAGAAAACACATAAAAACATCATTTATGACCAGAACAGAAACAGAAATACTCTGAAGCATCGTAATGTGGAGGGAAGCAGATCGAAGTGTGTTCATATAATATCAGAAAACACAGCTGTAACAACATGTCCTCACATGAGACGTGCGTTTATCTGCCGACAAATACATCCCAGAGTGTTCTGAACGTTTTATGAATGTTTGCTGCTGCTCGTGAGGCTAAATTAGCAGATTTACGATCCATCATTTCTCCTCAGTCTGTGCGCTTTGAGTCACATCTCGATCAAGATGTGCACAATTTGTAAGTAAGTAAGTAAGCAGGGCGTCCAGATATTCAAATGAAGCAGTTTGACAGGAAACGAACGTGACGGAGATGATGTTCATTTTGTTTTGTGCTGAAGAGAAACAAATCAAATGATTTCAGGAGTCGTGGGGCTCACGTACGAGCCCTCAGCTGCAGCAGGGTATGTGGAGTTTGGTGGAAGGTTACGATTTCTTGAGTTTGCAATTTTTGTGACATTTTTGCTATTTTTTTTTTTGAAATGAACTTTGGCACTTTTTTTTTTTTTGCCTGAATAAATTTCAGATGAAAGAGAAACAGACTTTGAAGAGGAACACCGGAGCTCAGAGTTCAGCGTCTCTCTGTAGGAACAGAGCTGACTGTGGAACATCAGGAGCTCGTTTACCTGCAGCTAACGAGCGCTCCACGCTGAGACGAGCGCTCCACGCTGAGACGAGCGCTTCCCTTCAGTTTGTCGAAAAAATGAAACGAGCTCACGTGAAGTGACCGACGTGTGATCGCCTCCTCGGTTAGTCCCTGAACCTCAGTGAAGGAGCTTCATGTGAACTCGGGTCGAAACTCGTTAATGTTGGCAAAGTGTCGGATAAACGACCAGCTCGGCGCCGGCGTGGAAGGAGACACCGAGTTCTGCTGGATCAGATCAGGTAGATCCAACTCCAGTTCCCATGATGCTTTGCGGGATGTACAGGCGGCTCTCACTTTGACACTAAAGAAAACTTAGAAACATGAAGATCTCAGGGAAGTTCTGTGTTAGTACAGAGTCTTTTTCTGTGTTTACCTGAGTGTTTGGTGGTTTTTCAGAGCTAACGAGCTTCATCGCACTGAGAAATATAAAATATGTGCATCACGTCATTAAAGTATCTTTAATAATGTCGGCTCCTCTGTGTTCGCGGATCGTGGTTTGCTCGTTCTGTACACCGTCAGAGCCCCCGAGGCCTGGAAAAATAAAAAGGTTTATGGTTCCTGAGGACAGCATGTGGGACTGAAACATTCTGTACTTGTTAAACTTTTAAGAGTCGACTGTGACGTCGAGTTTGAACCCCGGAGAAGCAGAGGTCAGGCCGGTCTGCCGTCTGGACGCCAAACATGTTCATTAACTGTTCGTCCGCAGGCTCTGAGGGAAATCATAAAAACAGATTTCTAAACGAGATATCCATCTCAGAACCGATGTGAGCATGAAGTGAAGTCAAACAGTGGACAGAGTGTTCCTGCAGACGCTTCAGAGATACGGATCATCTTAACTTCAGGATATCTTTTCTCCCTGAAGATGATTTTGGTCTGTGAACAGACGCAGCCGTGCTAGCAGCTCTGTGAGGCTGCATGGAAGCACAGCAGTGCTAAACGCTAACGTGCTCACAATGGCAATGCTAGCATGCTGCTGTTTAGCAAGTAAATCTTTAGTGTGTTAGCATGCTAGCATTTGCTAATTATCAGTGAAGAGCTGCTGAGTTCTGCAGATGTTTGCTCACAAAGTGTTGGACACACGTTGTCCTGACGATGGCGCCAGAGGATCACCGGTGACTGCAGTTCATCCTGAGGGGAGCGTGAACGTCCGAGCCACATTTAATCACCATCATCCACAAGTTTTTGAGATATTTCCCAAAAAACACAAATGTTAACCTCATGGTGGCGCTAGACGAAAACTCCTCATCCTCTGGTGACCATGAACCTCTGCAGCAGATTCACTCTTTATCCATCCAGTCGTTGTTGAAATGTTTCAGTCCAGACCAAAGTGGTCTCTCCAGCCACGTTTGGGACTGTGCCACCTTAAAACAAAGCCGCCGTTCATTGGTGGAATCGTCCAGCAACAGGAAGTGACACTGTAGCAGCAGTGCTAACACGACTCGTCCGCTATCAGTACTCCAGTCTGAGCCAAAACAAACTGCGACTCTCTGAAGGTATTTTTACTCCAGCAGGAAGAGGGACCCTACAACAAGTCCAGAGACTGAAAGGAAGCTCAGCCTGTGGAGACAGAACCAGGACAGAAAGCTGATTGGTCCGTTTGTTAACGTGTTTCTCTTGCAGTTACCTCTGATTCGTTCTGATGTGACCGGAGCGACTTAATTAGCAGAACAATTTGGCAAAGAGACTCTGGGTTTGTTCGGAGCTCGCTGGCACGACGGCAGGAAAGAAAACGTCTGAAATGACAACAGCATGCGGAGGATTGAGATTATTTCCAGGTTTTAGAAAAGGAAACATTATTTAAAACAAATCCTCTCTAATAGAGGACAGCCTTCTTCTGTGTTTTCAGATCCTGAATTTAGCTGCTAAAACGAGACTTTGTGTTGCTGAAGAATTAAAGATCAGCAGCAACTCTTCATCACGAACTTCATTTCAACTCGACCAGGCTGCATTTTTTCTCTCTGAAACTATTTGGACCGACTAAATTAAAAGAATGAGATCAAGAGAGAAAGAAGACCAAACCTTGAACATTTTAGCCATTATTTCACCCAAAAAGTGTCATTTTTATAGTGTGTCATGATTTTAGTTGAAAAGTCTCAGTAAACCTGATGTCTCATGTGGTGAAGTTAATTCTGCTTTAAAAAGTGTCCATTTGTACTTCTGATGACACTTTTGACTTAAAAACTGCAATTTTTCCAACAATATCATATAATTTTGTCTCATATGGTGTAAATTTGTTCTTCATCCTCTCTTTGATTGAAGAAATGTACATTTTTAGTTTGTAGTTCGTCATTATTTTGCCCCAAAAAGTGCATATTTGGATTAAAAGTTTCCATTTGGACAATCTTAGTATTTATTTAAATATGTCACAATTTTGTCTGACGACCCAAAATTATTATTTAATCAGCGTTTCATATCTACTAACTGAATAGATCAGATTTCTGACTTTAAAAGTATGATTACTGAAGTCAAAATGATGATACGGAGTCACAATTTGGACTTTGTATTTCCTAAATTTATAGTTTAAGAAATTTACATTTTAATTCAGTATTTTGTAATTTTAATTTATCTCGATTATTTTTATTATTCTAAATCAACATGTGTTTTTTTTACTGGTGATAATGAGTCTTAATAAGTGCCTTTACTTTTACACAAGACTCATCGTATCACCCGGTTCTCCTCCTCTTCCTCATCCTCTGTTCTTCTCTTAGTGCGGCGTCAGAACATGAAGGTTCGGATCAACGCCACCGGCGACACCATCGTGATGAAGTTTGTGCGCCCGAGTCCGGACGTGAAGCTGGAGGGTTACATCCTGGGTTACGGCAGCAGCATGTTCTCCAAACAGTTCATCCAGCTGCCCGAGAACGGACAACCGTACGAGACCGAGATGGGTAAGCCTGAAGACGACGCGTGAATGTGATCATTATCGCAAAAGAAATAATCAAACAATTGTTCTTTTTTCATATTAGTTCTATTTAACATGTTGTATTTATATCAATATTCTTCAGTGGATTTCTTTTTTTTTTTTTAGTACTCAAAATGTTTAATCATCTTTTTTTTTTTTTTTTTTGCTCGTGTTTTTGTCCTCTCCGGGCTTCCGTACTTCTCAGCAAAGTGGTTCATTGTTTTAGTGAAGCGTTAAAAATCAGTAAAACTCTGTCTTAAATTTAAGTTTTTCTTCTTGATGAAGTCAGAGAAGGAACTTTGCTCCAGTTTCTCAAGAATAGAAGTCAAAATGTCCAAAAATGTGGCTGGAGTTTGGCAGACGGGTTGTTAGCTGTCAGCTTTGTTATATTTGTTGGCTTTTCTCTCCAAACTTCAGCATTTTATTTTCTGTCCAGTAGATGACGGACTGATTCATGAACATAAGCAGCACTTCCTGCAGAAACTAATGAACCATGTTGCAGATTTCTCTCTTGTTGTGAGCCTGAAGGTTTCATTTCTTTCTGTGCGTGTGACCATGAAACCTTCAGACTCGTGGGAAACAGCGAGTTTCTGCAGAAACACTTTGGGGAAAACCAGAATGTGAGAGGCTTTGAGAAGCTCTGGCAGCAGCAGCAGGTGGCTCTGATCCTTTTTCTGAAGCTCGGCCAACAATTTTCATCCCGTCGCCGCAAAAACCCGCTGAAGTTATGGCGGTGTGACGCGTTTAAGGGAGCGTATCATCGGAGAGGGTTGACAGAAAGTCGTCCTTCAGCAAGGTTTTTCTCACGAGGCTCATTTTGTTTGAACTCTTGCAGATTTTTGGTGTAAACTGTTGCAGGACTGTGAGAGCCTGATTTCCTCTGTGATGATGTTTAAAAACCACCACATTTGGCTGAAGTTTGGTGGACAGATCGCTGCTCGGTCTCCACGTGATGATGACTTATTCCCTCTCCTGAATGTTTTCGACTGTTGGAGCCTCGTTTCTTTTTGGACATTAGCCGTGTGCTATATTTAAAAATGTCAAAGTTTTGGCTGAAGTTTGGTGGACGGATCACTCACAACCCAAACATCTACTGAATCTGCTCCTCCAATAATTCATCAGGGTCGTTTTTTGCCTTTTGGCACCGTGTTACGTGCTGTGTTCAAGTGCAGCTGGGAAACTCGGGCGTCCAGGTCCATGTTGTGTTTACTTTGCGTTCTTTGGGTAAATCAAACCAGAAGACGAATGACAAACAGATATAAACAGTTTAGTTTCAGGAGAAGTTCGAGCTCCACGGGGAGAAGAATAATTTAATCTCCGTCTCCGCTTCTGTCGCTCATCTCTCATCGCTACTCCTTCTGCCCCGAGGTCACCTGTCAGTCAAAGCGTGTGGGGGCTGCGGTGTGGGGGCTGCTCTTAAACACTTCGTGTGGTGTTTACCTTCCTGGTTAAAAGCCCTCAGCGGAGAACATCCATCAGCAGCGCGGGGAGGATCCGGACCGCAGTGTTGACTCTGTAAACCCGACGCCGCTCGCGGGTTTTGGTTTCTGGTTTTTGGTTTCTGGTTTCTGATCCACGAGACACAAACAGGGAGACTCGATCATTCACCGTTTCCTCTGCTGGGAAGCTCCCGTGTTTCTACAGAGAGGAAATGTTGAAAAATCCATTTAAAGTTAAAGCTGATTCGTTAGTGGCCAGTTAAAGAGAAGCGCTTTGAGGTTCAGGCCAGAGACATTCATTCATTTATTTATGGTTCAGGAAGTCAGATGTCACGTTTATTAAATTATCGTTCAGCGGTGAGAGAAGCAGTGTGATGAAATATTTTATATCAAGTCTCCAACATTTGATTCACAGTCAAACATTTAAATTCCAGGAAAAACTTTCTGTCAGCTGTGCTTCACCTCCTGACCTGCGTGACAAATGCAGCCGATAAATCGTCCAACGAGACAAGAGAAGAACAGAAAAGCAGCGAGGGGGGGGGGGGGGGGGCGGAGGCTCGTTCAGGTGATCGCAGGTGATCGATGGGGTCAGGAGGGGAGGGGGCGGGGCATGTTGTCACCTGTCAGTGAAAGAGAAGCAGAGTTTGTTCCAGGCAGCAGCTCAGTGAAGTCTGGTGTCTTAAAGAGGTCCATCTCATGTGCAGCTTTCAGTCGTGTCACAGGATCTTCTTCTCATCCATGTTGAGCTTTTTAGTCACTTGTGATGTTTTTTTTCTCAAATCTGCTGCTTCAGTGTTTAAAAATCATTTTTTAGATGAATTTAATCAGAATTGAGTGAATGAAACAGAAACAGGTTTTAAAACAAACAAAGAGCAAAGAGATTTTGTGAGTGGAACTTTTTACAGTGTGTCCTGCTTCAGTTAATCCAGTCGACACCCCTGGACTTTACCCATAATGCCGCTGGGCAGCTCGCCCGCTGACAGCCTCTTCATTTATTAAAACATGGTGTTCGTGTTTTTGTAACTTTATTTAAACATCAGGTGGAGACGAGCAGAGAAAACTGATTTCTGTCTTTGAAGCTGTTTTTCCAGTTTGACTGTTCTGCTGTTTGTGTTCATGAACAATGAAACTCTTTTTAACAGCCTTTAACTCTTCTACAATAAGACTTTGAGAGATTGTCACAGAGGATTTGTGTATTCTTGCAGCCGTCTGTCTCATTTCGCTTGTATTTTCGGTTCCTGGCAGCTTTTCGCTTTGTTGAATTGACGGAACGAGACGTCGGACTCGAGGCCGAGAAACTCGACTCTGAGCAGATTAGAAAGAAAAGTGTTTCAGCATGTCACGCTTGTGTTTCTGCAGGGAGAGTCCTCTCGCTCTGTAATCGTTCACATGTGTCCGTCTGCTCTGGGGGTCGTTTTAATACCCACCATGACATCATCATCATCATCATCAGCAGCAGCAGCAGCAGCATTCCTCACATGTTTGTGCCCCTCGGAGCTCCCCCAGGAGACGAATGAGCAGCCCGCTGCAGTGCATGTTGTCCTCCACTCCTTCACTTCAGCCTTTTCTCTCGCTTATAATCTGAGAAAGTTTATTTGAAATTAATGCAAACTTTTAAAAACATCTGTTTCCGACTGAATCAGATGTCTTGACTTCAGGATCAAAGGCTGAAGATTCGTCTGATTCATAAACAGCAGAAATGAATTTCAGTGATTTCAGACACTTTTCTCCCAGCCGACCCGAACATCAATTTATTTTATTATTATTATGATTATTATTATGATTATTATGATTATTATTATTATGATTATTATTATTATTATTATTATTGTTGTTGTTGTTGTTGTTGTTGTTGTTATTATTATTATTATTATGATTATTATTATTATTATTGTTATTATTATTATTATTATTATTACTATTATTATTATTATTCTTGTTGTTGTTATTATTGTTATTATTGTTGTTATTATTGTTGTTATTATTATTATTCGACGTGATCATGAAAAGCTTTAACGCAGCGGTTTTTTTACTCAGACCTGAATCCACGTTTTGTTTCAGACGCAGAGCCCAAGTACCTGGTGGCCGTCCAGCCAATCCCAGTCAACGACGTGAAGAAACACTGCACGGGTACGTCCGCCTCTCCCTGTTTGGTTCATGCTGCCGCGCGCGGCGACAGGATGTCTCACTCTGTCCTCGCCTGCCTGCACAGGGAAGGTGAACCTGGAGAAGCCGCTCCACCTGGTGATCGGCTCCGTCAGCCCGACGGCGGTGCTTCTGTCCTGGGGAAACTACCTGAAGACGCCCTACGAAGGGAACATCATGAACGAGTGTCTGGAGGACGGGTGAGAGCTGCGTTTGGTATTCATGAGAACAGATCTCGATTCGTTCTGTCAGAATTATGAGAAAGCATCCTGACATTATGTAACGAAAAGATCCCGAGAGCAGTTTGCAGATATCAGTCATCGTTAAAAGAAAAGTGTGAATTAATCTGATCCAGACAGTTTCTAAAGTGTCAGAATAGAGATTAATCTAATTACTTGATTTGGACAACAGTTACTCGAATAATAATGATAATAATAAATTAATATCTACATCAGGGTCGTAATTCAAAGAAAATAACTCATGATTCGTTAATTTCATTATTATAGCCACTTACTGAGGAGGGAAAGTAAAGCTCCTGAAGCTAATAAGCTGCGTCACTGTTTGTTCACTCAGGAGTTGGTCAGTTTGGACAGGAAGTCTCACAGTTTATTCAAAGCTGTTTAAGTCCGGTGTCCTCCTGTCTCTGCGTGTGAACCAGGTCTCTGATCCACTAACATATGTGTCCCTTTATGTTCACTTCGTCGCTCCTTACACTCCTTCCAGCCTCGCAGTCGGGCAATGATTTGATCTTTCTGAAGCGCTTCGCTGCGATTGGTCAGCTGTGTGGAGGCGTGGCAGTGGGCGGGGTTTGAACTCCTTTTTCCTTCTGTCGCGTTCATGAGACCAGCTGAATGCAGTTCTCTGGACGTCCTCCAGGAGAGACGCCTGAAACGGGCTCTGTTATCAGGGTTTCCGTCCTCCGTCTCCTTCCTGTGTGGTCGGACGACGGGATCGCCGACGTCTCAGGGCTCCTCACGCGTGTTGGTGATTCATCATCCGACCAATCGTCCAGAGTCTTTCATCCTTCGGTTTGTTGAACATGAAAGCGTTTCGCCTCCTTTCATGTGTGTTTCTGGTGCTCAGAAAGCCTTTTTTCAAAGTTCGACTCGTGTCTCTGCGCTCGGCGACGAATGGCCGAGCCTTCCAACCATCGACATGACGAATGGTGAAATCCTGAAAACCTGAGTGCTGAGTGATGTCACACCGGCTCGGACACACCGGCTCTCTTTTCCGTCGCCTCTTGCTTTCTCCCGTTTTTTTTCCTTCCCCGTCAAACGAGTTGGAGGAGCGGTCGGAAAGCTTGACCCGGCGTCCTCTGCCACGCCGGGCGTCTTATTAAAAGCTAACGTCAGCTCCTGCTGGGGAGTGTTTGGCCGCTGCTTCGGATTCTTTGGAGGACCGCTCCGACAAACACGAGTCAGCCGAGCCGCCGCCAGAATTAACAACAGCTAATGGGACAAGCTGTTTCCACGCTGAGCTCACGGCAGCTGAAGGCGGCCAGAGAGAAACCGCGAGGCCCGAAGACTCGCCGTCGGTCCGCCTGCGTCACGTGTTTGTTGTTCTGCGGCACCTCGGGGGCTCGCCAGCCCGGAGGGTGAGCGCTTGGCAAAGTCAACAAACCACACAAAGGTGTCTTCTGTCGCCTGTGGTGGTGTGTTCGAGGAAACTCCGAAGAATTCATTTCTGTTTGAGCTGCAGATGCAGCTGAACGCACCGAGTCTTCAGTTTGTGGATGAAGTTTCTCTCTCAGTTCTGTCGACACGATTTATTTATTCATTTAGTTATTTTTTATTTATTTAGGACAGTGCACGTTGATGAACATTGATGTAAATGTGCCAGTTTAGAGCTGATTAGCTCATTTTCAACTGTAGTCCTGGGCAGAATGTAATAAAACAGCATGGAAGTACACATTAAAAACATGGAAGTACACATTAAAAACATGGAAGTACACATTAAAAACATGGAAGTACACGTTTAAAACATGGAAGTACACATGACATAAAAATACAATTACAAAATACACATTTCAAGATTACATTCACAAGCACACAATTTAATACAGTCCAACTTCACCAGATCCAGTGGTCTCAGTCTACTTCATGGACACACTTCTGGTCATCCTTTAACCAGTCTTTGAGCTTTGCTTTAAAAGAGGAATATGTAAGACTGTTCCAGATGCCTCTACGTCTCCTCGTAGAGATCCCTTAGAAAACTTTACTTTTTAAGGATATTACAGCTTTTTTATAAAGGGATTCTATTGGTTGGGGGGCTGTTGAACATGCCAGCGCCCAGCCAGTGAAACAATAGTCAATGTGTGAGAAGGTGATTCAATGTAAGAACATCAGAGCAGCAGTATTAGTTAATGAGTATCTGTCTGAAGTTTGCCAGGTTGTGTTTAACCGAATTAGAAACCTTTTTAATGTGTTTCCTGAATGAGAGCGTCGAGTCCAGGATGATATTTGACCTCGTGTACCAACGAGAGCTCCTCTCCCCCCAGAAACACACCAGACTGAACAGACTGAATGAATCTTTGGTGGCTGCAACAAACATACAGACATTACAAAACATTTTTTTGACGTTTAGGCAAAGACAGGATTGAGAGAGCCGGACAACAGTCCAGACCGAAATATCTCAACAACCGCCGGATGGATTGTTTCCCAGATGATGAGTCCGAATGGCTTGTAGCGCCACCAGTAGGTCACTTTAGGTCAAAGTACCTGCTGAGTGAACTGGCACAACATTTAGTAGAAACATCGTGGTTCTCAGACGATGTGTCCTGAAGTCTTGGTGGTGCCTTTTCTTCAATTCATGCAGCTGTGAGCAGCTGTTCAGCGTTTTGTTGCCTCCTCAGGGTTTGAGGTCCATCCACCTTCTCGCTGTCTAAGACTGTTTGACCCTCCCTCTCCCTGCCCCCCCGCCTTCAGGTTCTACACCATCCGCTACAGGGAGAGGAACAGGAAGTGGATCTATCAGACCTGCCCGACCAGCGACACGGTCATCGACAACCTGAAACCCAACACGCCCTACGAGTTTGGCGTCCGGTCCAACAAGGACGACCGCAGCGGCATGTGGAGTAAACCGGTCATCCACAACACCAACATGGGCAGTAAGGACTGAAGTTTTATTAAATCTGACAGTTTTTACAGTCTAATCACCAAATCCCTCAATTCATCAAGAGGGTTGTCAGGGATGCAGGACTGAATCTTGCTGGTGTGAACGAGTCGAAGGCAGGGAGGGCAGGAAGTGTGTGAACGGGTGTTCATCCACTTTGTTCTGGATTTCACAGATAAGAACACGCAGAAGCCGTACAAGCTGCGAAATCCTCTCACCAAGCCCATGGTACGTAACCCGCAGTTCTCTGAACAGCCAGGATACTCTCTAAACCAGGGGGTTCACCCCCCCCCCAGCCCTTCCTTTGTATCAGCCATCAGGAGCCACAGAAAATCAACACATTGTTTCCCCCACAGCTACTTTCACACCAGAGCTCATCAGATCATTTTCTCTAAATGTCACAACCTCATTCACCAAATATTTTACTGCTCTGACTTTGTCTTGAAACACGATTTATACTCTTTATTCTGGCAGCATCACATATTCTAACTTATTATAACTAGAATTAGAAACACTGTGACTTCTCTCGCAGGACCCCACAGCGCCGTGACTTCGTACATCGCTGCCATGCTAAGCTTCCTGCGCAGGTCCCTCATTCTCACACACGTATGTTGTATGAAACATGTGTGCAGCATGACGTCGACCTCCCGGCAGAGCGTTTGTTTTTAAAGGGGTCAAAGGTCGAGGCGGTGTCGCAGTCTGCACACTCGCTTCCTGTTTCACGGCACATTCATCACCTCAAGACGTCTGAATGTGCTCGCGCAGAGCAGTCGCACCAGTTTCATTCACCAGTTTTCATTTCATTCATTTCAGCATTTATTTAGCTTATTTAACTCAGATTTTAATTTCATGATTTCCAAAAAGAAATATTCAGTGGATTCTGTTTCACTGAAACCTTTTCATGGTCAGTTTAAAATTTCGCCAAAACAAAACGAACAAACAGAGAAAAGAAGCAAAGAGGATCACTTTAACCAAAGATTTGTCAGTTGGAACAAACTCAAATTAAACATAAAAGAAGTTCAAACACAAACGTCGTGAGTCAGAAGCTAAATGTTGCTCTTATATGGTTTTATCTGTATTTCTTTTCTGATTTTGTCACATTTCATTTTGCTTCTTCTTCTTCTATCTCTGACTTCTCTTTCTTTCATTGCTTCTCCGTCTTTTCGCTGCTTTGATCTGGTTGATTTTATGACTTTTGATTTTCAAACTTGTCATTCGCTGTTTTTCAGAAGCCTCTCGGCCCACACGCTCTCTTCCCTCCACGTCCAGGTAAGCTTTGTGCTTTCTTTGTTTCACTTACAGTATGACTCAACTTGTTCAGGCAGCATTTGTCGCTGCTCAGTCGTTATTTCTGCCTGACGTTGTTCGAGGAATGTGTTTAATAGCCGTGCAGGTATGTACAGTCGGGACTGTTTGTAATCCACCTCCGTCAGTTTTCAGAATAAAAGCTCTGACAGACCACGACAAGTTCAGGCTGGTTAGAAACTCTCTCAGTCTGCAGCAGGACGCTTCCAGAAGAATCACAAACCTCAATCTATTATTTCACTTTACATTTTCTCAAATTAAATGAGGAATCGCAGCCTGCAGCTCACTGATCTGATCATTTACTTCTTCATTTGTCTGATGAATCACTTACAGAAGCTGCAGGTTCAGTCTGATCGAGCTGCCAAAGACAAAGATGTTCACATCACGCTCACATGAATCATCTCGATAATCTGACAGATGAAAGAAAGCAGAGAATAAAAGCGTGTGCGTGTCATTTGATCTGATCTGTCGACTCGTTCGCAGCTCTGCACAACAGGACTCGACTCTCTCCTCTGCTCAAAAACCCGGCCTTCCCCGGAGCTCCTCGCACTTCTTTCGGTGATTATTTCTCCTTCTTCCCTCCACACGCAAACACATCACTTCCTCTCATGCTTTTTATTCTCCCACTCAGGCCTGCAGAGACGTTTTGACCTCAAAAGTCGGGTTCGACTGGTTGAAATGAGATTCGTCTGAAATGTTTCGGACTCGTTCCTGACAAACTGAAAGAGAGTCAGATTAATGGTTCTCGCTTTTTCTGTCTTTGTTAGCAAAGAACAATGAACAAAAGGTAGCTGCTTTAGCCTTCTGTCACCTTCAGCAGCTGAAATAACAAACGCAGCTGCAGCAGATTATGAAGCTGCAGCTAATTAACGTTAATGCAGGCGGTAACAGAAGAAAGTGACGTGTCTTTAAAAACACAATGAATTGTTTCCTACTGTTACTTGAATCCCGGCGTTGGCAAATCACATGTCATGAAAAGTGCAACTGATCTGATGAGAAGGCGCACAAATGTGACGCCTCATTGGTTAGATTTCATGCACAGGGTGGGGTCACAGATTGCAGTAATTATCTGTTTACCGAGATAAACGTAAATGCGATCTGTGCAGAGACAGACTCTTCAAAGCCGTGTGCACCAAACAAGCTGATTGGTTGATCCAATTTCCTGTTTTTAAATGAAACATCAAAACTGACCCTGACACGTTCAAGCCTGTACACGGATAAAAGCCACCTGAACATCACGTTCGCCAACGCTCCTGCACAAACCGCTGCAGATTTTGTGTTTTTGTCCAGAAACATTGCAGTAAGCTAACACAGGACTGGATCAGATGCTAACATTTGGCCACCTTCACTCAGGAACTGATTTTCAGGCCTCATCAGTCAAACCCGACTTCTGTGGCTGCTTCCTTTGGGTTTCCAAACAAATCCATGATTTTTTCCTCTGCTTCTGTTTGTTTTTATATTCATTTCCTTCAAACCAAACCTATTATTTCCCACAGCGCCACCCGAGAGCCACCAGGAAACTTTACCTCTGCCCGGCTCTGCTGAGCCAAAATGGCCCCATGTGTCACTCGGTAACAAGAAAGATGCTGTTTTTCTTTAATCGTCCAGCTTCATTTGCAGCCTGTGTTTATCTGCTTCAGCTGAGCCCAGGGGTGCACCTGGGAGGGGGCGGGGTCTGGGGCGTGCAGCTGTTGCGATTGGCTGCATGCTAGCATGCCTTGAGCCCAGTTAGAAAGTCGATGCGAGGCGGGGAGATGATGTCGCTGGAGGTCAGGCGCAACCAGTAAGTTAACTTGGCCCCGCCCACACTGAGCGCAGCCACGGCTAGTTCTTGAAACCACGCTGCTGAAGGCCATGTGACTGCAATGATGTGCGTGCATCCGAAACCATCAGTTTGCTTCTTTCACCCTTAAATCTTCCGTTGTCTTTTCTACTTTTCCTGATTCTTCAATGCTCAGGTGCCACAGATCTTCCACTTTAACGAGTCATTTAGCCTGAAAAACCATCATCATCCTTTACTGAACAGGGTGGTTTGACTACCTGCAAGGTTACTTGCTAGCTTATAACATGCTAGCGAGTAAGATGTTAGTGCTAGCCAGCTACGTAGCAGTAAAATCAAACAAGACTCAACAATGACTAAAGAAGGACACTCTACCTGTACATTGTTTTGCTGTAGCCTCCTTTTTTAACAATAAGGTACACTCGGCATTGGATTTCAGAGGCCCAGTCTAGAAATATGAGCATCATCCACCTATCCCTCCCTCCTCGTGTCTGTCTGTCTGTCCATCTGTCCCTGTCCCATCAGTCTGCATGACAGGACTGCATGTCGGCCAGTTCAGACGCAGACGTTGTTGGATTTTCCCGTCAGGGAAAGACAACACAAGCCGTTCTGCAAAACCCCTCAAACCCCCGTCCCCCCGTGTCTTCACAAGTACACTGTATTCTGGACTTTTCTGTATTTCTATGAGGTACGAGATTATGGGACCAAAACCGAATTCTTGCAGACATTTGTTTGGGAATAGGATTTGAAATGAAGGCTGGGTATCAAACAGACTGTTTTGAGTTTTTGGAGGATACCAAAGTGATGCTTTTTAGCTACCATAACATGAGAAATCTAAAAAATACTGATCCTAACTATATGATCAAAGAATAAGTGGCCAAGATCATAAATCAGTCCCTCGTCATGAGGTTATGATACCCAGTCCTGTTTGAAGGAAGCTGAAAAGGCTTCCAACCTTCCATAGACAAGCATCTGGTGACTGTCATTTCCAGAAGTGTTGGAGATGATGACATGAATCAAAATGCATGTCTGTTGAGTTTAATACATTATATCCGCTGTCAATCAACCCAAAACCAAATTTTAGTGTCTTCAGTCAAACCTCAGATGATCAGACTCCCATGATCACGGTACCTCTCTCCTCTCTCACCCCAGACAAAGGAAATTCTGTTAGAAACGACACCAACCAACCAGTGGACCGTCCTCCTGCCTTACCCCAACTCCTGCCCACCAAAGCCCCTCCCGCCAACGCCACAGCCTCCCCCCTCTTTAAATTGCCCTCCAATGGCGACTCACATGAGGGGCAGACTACTAAGGCGCCCACTAATGCACCTGAGAAGCCTCATAACCCTGCTGGTAATTTCCACCTAAAAACTTCCCTTTTTATTTTGATGTTGATGAAATGATCACCACATTTTAGGAAAGTTGAATCCTGCTAGAATCAGTTTGTGGTTTCAGAGTAGCTGTTTTTACTTTGCTGTGAAGCACCTGCTGAGAGAAGACAATAAGAAATAAGCCCCTTGATATTTAAAGGAATGCTACTGTGTCTCTAATAGGCTCTCTTCATGACCTCCATGAAAATAACAGCATCATCTGCAAACAATTACACTTTAAAGGCCAAGCTGTTGTCAATTAGCTGCTGTTTTACATTTGAGAATTAACAAAATGTCAGAAACCTTCCTTTTGAGAGAACCGTCCAGCGTCCTGAGTGTGAAGGGATGGTACTGTTTGAAGGATTGGTTTCATCACAATTAATCCAGTTTAATAGGCTGAAAAAAGCTGAATTCACTAATTACAATTGAAATATGTTTGTGGTTACAAAACTTTCTCAAACAACTCACATGTTAATGAGACGGATCTTTGTGACATTAACGAATTTCCTCCAGGATCTCCACGGATATAAGAGTGTCATCTGCAAACAGTTAAAAAACCTGATGCTGTCACTTCTGTTTGTGCTTTCACCTTTTTCACTGCCTTCTCTGTTTATGATCTACCTCCATGCTGTTACATAAATCAGTCTTATTTCTCTTTTTAATTTAAATTCAACAGGTTGTGGAGCATCTCTGAAACCAAAAAATGTCAGGTCTTTGTGGAGTTAAACCCTCTCTTTCCCACACAGCTTTCGGCAAATCAGAGGACAGATCGTCGCTGCTGAGGTCAGCTCTGGCCAATGAGAGAGCCAAAACTAACAACTGGGGTAATAATGACCTCATGAAAAGCTTCCTGTGTCTTGCACTCAAAGGCAGTCTTGCTCTTTCTGTCTGTGTCTGCTGTTAATCTGCAACCATTTTGTTCCCTCGAGCTTCCTGTTAGCTTTCACGTAAATTCGCAATGAAGTTTTTGTCCACAGGAATGGCTGCTCGTGCCAGGAGTTGCACCATTTCAACACATTTCATCCAACATGGCCTCCAATGTCTGCATGCGGCACACAATCTTACAGTCATGGTTGCGTCATCAAAGCTCATCAGCAGCTTCAATGACTGAGTTTCCCCAGATTGTGAGCGCTTAAAGACTTCTGATCCCATCAAACTCATCTGTTCATAGAATTGAATGTAATGGTCCATCAGAGTAAAAACTTCCATCACTAACATCACCGCTCAGGGCTGCTGCAAGCTCGCTTGACTGGCAATTTAGATAAAGACAAGATCCGATTGTAACTCAGGCCCTGCAACTGTTTTTGATCTTTTAGGTCAAAGCAGCAAAAGAAATCCCTCTCCGCCGCTGCCTATGCAGCCTTACAACCCGGCAGCTACCACGGTTGTCAGATCCATGAGGCCTGCATCAAGAAACCCCCTCTTTCCCTTCTCTAATGGCCTAAGACAGCCCCACTCTTCCTCTAGACCCAGTAACTCATCCCCGACCTCCGGGATACTCGGGGGTAATCCTCCTGTTTCTTGACTCCTCTTTATTATTTTCGATGTGCTTCCTCCCTCTTTTGTGCAGCCTATGAAGCCGACGAGTGTCAGAAGGACTTTTCTTGATACACCGTTTTCTCAAATCACTAATCTGTGTTGTTAGAAACAGTTTGTGGGTCCGTAAACTACAAACATTTCTAGAAATAATTGCCAGGAAGTTGGTAGAAAACGTGCGATTTGGCCTGGTTGAAGCGTGACCCAGAGAGATAAAGTTTTTAATCAAATCAATAATTGAATGTGATCAGTTGCCAGTAATGAAAACAATAAGTGATACAGTTGGTGCTTTACACGTCTTCGTATCTTGAAAGGAGGTCCTGATCAGGATGTTACCTCAATTAACTGTTTGAGCTTTAATTACTTTAAAAAGCAACATATTTTGAAAGTAAATTAACTCGTACGATAAAAACCTGCTCACATCATATCAAACTACCGGATGTGCGTCTTCGTGAAATGTGCGACTCCAGAAGTTTGCAGATGTCGTCACGTCAACAACTACAAGCTAAAAGCTTTTACGTTATTGCCTCCATTGGTCGCCCGGATCAGCACTCTCACTGTGGTCTGGACTGAGATATGTAAATTAGCGGTTTCAGTTGATTTGACGTCCTTCGTTAAAGGTTAAGAGGTGCGCATGAACAAAAGAGAGTGCGTAAATGAGTGATCTGAAGGAGCGGTTTATCACTAACTCTCCTCCTGACACCCTCCAGGCCTCGCAGGGCACGGCCGTCACGTCTGCAGTGGTGGTTCAGCTTGATTAAACTTGGTTCGGTCATGTTTGGGGTTTTGGTTTGTTTGGTGTTGACATCAATGGATCCTGGTTTTGTATTTGATGACTTGCTGCGATACTCTCTGAAGTTCAACGGGAAGGAAAAGTTTTACTCTACGCTGCTGGTCACATCTATTTCACTGTTTT
The DNA here is from genome assembly GCF_017976325.1 of Chelmon rostratus. NCBI lineage: Eukaryota > Metazoa > Chordata > Actinopteri > Chaetodontiformes > Chaetodontidae > Chelmon > Chelmon rostratus. Next base: position 537,638 of record NC_055681.1, on the reverse strand, counting down.
TACGTTTTGTTCACTGCTTTCAAATCCACTTTGTGTCAGTTGACTGTGACCTGCTAAATGAGCCGAACACTTGAACAGCCAAACGAGTCCGTTATATTAATTGACACAGACACAGTTTGACTTCTGATGTACTTCAATATTGTAATATGGGATCATGATCAAATGTATTTACTGTAACATGTCAAGTTTCCACTGGACACTGGACTGGTTCATCTCTAAATTGTCACAAAGTTTTGTCCGAACGTTTCTTCTGGTCCAGAATGCTCCCACGTGACTCGAATGGTTGTTCTGGTGTTGGGTTCAGTTTTCAGAGGCAGTTTCTTTCCCTTCATAACCCTCAGTTTTCTCCCAACAGTCAACGGACAGCCACACCGGGGCATTTCCCCACCTAAACCGGCCTTATGGTCCAGACCTCGACTGGGTAAACACGACCTCGTTTGTCATTTTGTGTTTCATCATTAACCCCTCAGTCGCTTTTGCAGCATCTTCGCCTCCGCTGCAGCTCGTCTCAGTGTTTTTGTCTCCATCCATTTTGTTCATTAATACCTTTATGTCCATCCGTCCATTCATCCGTCCGTCGGCCTGTCCGTCCATGTTGCCGTTTGTCCGACATGTTTGTTGTCTCAACTCGAGCTTCTGCAGGTTTTCAGCAAAGCTTCTGGCAAAGACTTCTTCAAATAATCAAGCAAAGCAAAGCTTGATTATTTGAGTTGGTTACATAAGTCCAGTAACAGGAGCTGATTATGTGACTCCGTGCTCCATGTGGTGGTGGTGGTGGTGATGGTGGTGGGGGGGGTGTTTGGGGTCAGGGCTTCAGGCTGTTCTCTCAGACCTGTTGTTGAGAACCGTGTAAAGATCACCAGAAGATAAAAGAAACGAGCTTGAAGCAACTTTTCTCCATCTTTCTTCCAGATGGATTTGAACATTGTGAATATTTTTTGAATAAACTCCACAGAGGAAGACGGAGAAATGCAGCTGAAGCCTCTGAAAAAACCAACAAACCGACTGAGATCAAACCTCCATTTAATTCATTCATTCGTCCATTCAACAGAGGCCATACACATAGACGTGGTTACATAAGGACAAGCAGTGCGACACATGTCTCCCCGAAGCTAATTCACAGGCTTTTAAATTTAGATTAAAACAACTAAAAAAAATAAGTGGATAAAACAGAATCAGAACGGAAAGACGGCGTCACTTCTCCGGTGAAGGGAAGCGAGGCTGCGTCCTCTCCAGGGATCCCTACGATGTCCGAGGCGGGGCGCGTGATCGCTTTTTCATTAGCAAGTAAAGCCATCAGAGCCGTTGGAGAGGCTCGTCAGAACCACTCCTAGCCCGGCCACCCCCATCAGTCACACAATCCTGTTCTTGCACGCTGTAGCGGTCCCTGGAGAGCCCCTGGAACTACTGTAGAGGCTCTGCTCGTCCCAGTCTGTGCCCCCCATGTTACAACTCGCTATATTGGAGTCAGTGTAGATGAGGGCTCTACCTGCTTTTCTTTTGCAGGGCAAAGACTCGTCTGTAGCTTCTTCAATGTGTCCAAACTTTACAGGTCAGACCACCTCCCGATGTGGCCTAGACGATCCAGTCGCCTTCTTATTGCTATTAAAACGTGTTAAAACGGGGTCAAAGAAGATTTCGATTGAGGAGACGATGGTGATGATTTACATTGTGCATGTCATGGTGTGCATGGTCGTCCTGTGCAGCGAGCATGAGCTGGTTTTTGGTGTCCTCCTCTGGTCTATCGTCCTTTCTGTGTCACCATCTTGGTGTGAGTGATCCGGAACATTTTGACAGGAACCTCCACACTTGATAAAACGCAGACAGTGGACTGCTCAGTGAGTCCACGACGCACTTTCTGGCCTCGGATTCGGAGTTCAGATAAACCAAAAACCAGCGTGAAAGACGAACCCGGTTTAATTGCGGTGCCTCTTCTGCTGCAGTGAACAACTCATTGCTGGAGGACAAGAAGTCTGAGTTCCCCGACATGTTCGGCCGCTCGAGTCCCACCGTTGAAGAGCGGTTTTATGGTTGGTAAAGGCATGAGTTTCGCCCGCCTGCTCCCAGAACTTGCCCGTGCCGCGTGCTGACTGGCGCTTCAGTTGCTCTACACCGCAAGACTGCATGGTTTGGTCGCGTTAAGTGTCCAGAGGCAGATCTTTAAAAGGGTTTGGCCAGAAGCTTCGGCAGAGCCTGTGGAAAACACTTGAACTTTTTGGAAAGTATTTGCTCAATGATGGTTAGCTTACTGTTTCTGAGCCTCGCTCTGCAGCGGTTTGCAGTTACCCTGCGATGAACCTGATGTCTGGATCGGACCCTTGAGTTATTCTAGTCCTCTCGCCCCGGTCCAGGCTCCACGTGCTTCAGCCTTTGCTTCTTGCTTGATTGCGAGGATCGCGGGCGCCGTGAGCTTCAGACATGCTGCTGCAGAGATGCTGTGTTTAGAAAAGCCTCACGCGGCAGGGCGGCATGGCGTGCATCGAGCAGTTCTCGTCAGAATGTCGAAACCGCTGTTTGCTTTTTATCGCAGGGTTGTTTGTGTTTAAAAAGAGGAAGTCATACCAATATTTATTTCATTTAATCTTGCGCTGTAATCACGAGGCACTGCTGAACATGAACTATAATTACACCACAGTTTCCACTATGACTTCCCAGTATAGAGCACTCTTTGAATCTCTTCCTGAAGATTGTGCATGGGTCCATGTTTTGTTGACAGGAAGCTCTGAATTTACGTCCAACTGTTCAAGAATAATAGAAGTTTCACCAAAGAAAGCAGAAGAGCTCTCTGAAGCCCAAATAATCTCCAAAAGAAGAGTAAATATTCAGCAGAGCTGGGCACTGCAGGCGGCCTGGCCTCCGTTCCGCCTTCATGCATATTTACATGTCACTGATTGAGAGGAATGTGTCTGTATTGTTTCATGTTCGGAGCTAAAACGTTTCAGGACTCCATCATCTTTCATGTTTTTGGCTTTGCCTTTGTTCCATTTAGTTTTGGAACTGGGTCAACTCCTTGATTGTGAAGAATCTTGGCATGGCCTTAAATGAGAGAAGGGGGGTATAATTGGCTGCAGGTTCTGGACTCCGGTCTGTTGTGGATTGTAGAAAAACACACACGAATTACACGGGATTGTTCATGTTTTCAGGTTCAGTTGGCGTTTGGAAGTGGGGATCGAGTTCTACTTCACAAAAAACTGATTTTCCAGGAGATTAGACAGCGCCGAGCTAGAAAACGAGCCAGAGTTGCTGTTAAAGCTTCAGTCTTTGCCTTATTTAGACAGAACGTGTTGACAGGCAAAACCAGCAGAGACCTTTCTGTTGTGTCATGAAACACTTTAAAAAGCTCTGACAGCACTTTGCGTTGATGGTTTAAAGGGAGTTTCGCTGCTTTCCCTTCATGAGTAAAAGCCTCTCTGATGTTAGTGGAAGGTTAAAGACAGAGAAACAGCTGGGGGTCGATTATAAAAAGGAATTATCTCTCATCGGTCACAGAGATCACAGTGAATTCATTCATATAGGTAATGTTGGGTATATATTGTTTGTCGTAGGATCCCTGGCTCGCCCGTCCATCCCGATCAACAAGAAACCAAACCTGGTGGGAAAACCCGGAGAAACAGGTGAGAACCAGAAGTGAAGGATTATATCTGCTCACTTCTCTCCAAAGCACGTTTTACTTACGCTTCTACTTCCAGATGAATAATTATCCGTTTGTGTTTTGAATCAGATAAAGTGAACAACTTAAAGCAGACAGACAAGCTGCCGATCCTGAAACCCAAAGTCTCAGCAGCAACCGCCAAACCGACCAAACAGGAACGGAAACAGGCCGTAACTGCTGCACCACCAACAGCTGGTACGAAGGTTTCCGCTTCAGTTTGTACACAAGCAGACTTGTAATGTCATGTTAGCATGCCAGCTAACGCGCCGAAGGACTAAATCTCCGATAGTCAAGTAAAGTTATCTGCAGAGATCCTGTCAGCTGTGACGTTGGTGTCTTAAAACTGGATCACTTGGTGAGAACCCAGATTCTGAAATCATGTCTGTTCATATCTCTTGGTTTAGCCGGTCGGCAGGAAACCTGGGAAGACTCGGAGCTGTTTAAATCACAGCCGACCTCTGACGTTGATGCTTTGGGCAAGAAGCGTTACGTGGGTAAGTGACGCGGCGTTTGGCCTGTGGCCGCTCAGTGGATCTGAAAACTGGCGCTGTTGGAAAAACAATGCTGACTAATCACTCCCCTCCTCTCGCAGCGCCGCACGTCGTCTACCAGACGGGCAAGAAGCCGGACGAGCCCTGCTCCATCACCTCCTCCCTCAACTACTTCCCTGAAGACGAGCCCGGCGAGGCCAACGTGACGGCTCCGCCCAAGTCTCCGCCCTCCAACCTCACCGTGGTGACGGTGGAGGGATGTCCGTCCTTTGTCATCCTGGACTGGGAGAAAACGGACAACGACACCACCGGTACGAGGCAGTGAGCTAGAAGAAGTTTAGTTTGTTCAGTTTGTGTCTTCGTCCGGCTCTTCTGGCTTCAGAGTCGTATCCTGTGATTCTGTTGAGCCGGACTTGACTTTGTTGTCCTCTCTCCAGAGTACGAAGTCATCTCCACCGCTAAAGGACCGGACGGAGAGCAGGTCTCCATCCTGACAACCAACCAGACTCACACGGCCGTGGAGAACCTCAAACCTGAGAGCAGGTATAATGATGAATATCGGCTTCGGACGGGGATCTGACCCTGGTCTCTGCAGAGCTCCTCTGTCTTTGTTCTACACTGGTCCTGATTAGTTTAAAAGTTGTGTCCGTGTACGTGAATATAAAGGATGAAAAGTCGTGACGAGCTGCTCTGATACTGAGCAGAACACGGAGGAAGATGAGTCTGTCTTAACTGGAGAAGAAAAGTCTAGAAAGAGCAGATTTCAGAGTCCTGCTGCGAGAGGCCGGATCACCTCCACCCTCCTGAAAGATCTCTGAACTCGTCCTGCGAGCGTTCAGATCTGACAGAGCGCCGGCGGCTGCTCCAGTCGCTCTGCCTTCAGCTGTCCAAACACGCCGGAGAAACCTCCGCGGCCAGACGCTCGGACAGAAAAAACAAGCAGAGTCTGTCGGTTCTGCTCACTGAGGGTTTAATGAGCCTGGAAACGGGAGAAGTATTTGGTGTGAAGGAAGCAGGTCTGGGCCTCACGTGTAGTTCATCTCTTTCTCCTGCTTCTCGTCTGTTTTGAAGGCTTTTCTCTGCAGATTAAAGATCATTTCACTCAGATCAGGGATCAGTAAACCTTTGATAAACTGGAACTGGTCCAGCTGATCGTAGCCTTAACGTGGCGGCTGTGAAGCGTCTCTCTGTGGTGTTAAATACAAAGCACAGCTCCCGGTTCTGCTGCTTCACCTTCTTCTGTCTCTCTGTTTCTTCACAGCTACGAGTTCAAGGTGAAGCCGAAGAACGAGATGGGCGCAGGTCCTCTCAGCGAGCCGGTGTCCTTCAACACCGAGTCGGGTACGGTACCGCACAAACCGCTTTGACACTTCAATGAAAGGACGATCCAGTTTTTGCTTATTCCAGGGAGCCAATGAGATCAGGTCATTTTGTATTTCCATGAAAATGAACTTCCTGGAAGACAAAACTAATAATCCACATGATCCAGTGTTGTGTGATTATACAGCGAAGAGTTCAGTGCAGATGGTATTTTGTAAATTTCCGCACTGCTTCACAGCAGATGTGTGTTTTTGTTCTGGTTGCATTGAACTCAGTTGTTGCATGAAATGACTGCAGAGCGTTCTGGGTTTGGTTTCACTGAGTCCAGACTTTGATGGAATCCACCTGAAGTTGTTTTCTTGTGTGTTGAAGTTAAAACTCTCTCGTCTTTTGTTTCCCGTGGTTAGCGGACCCGCGGGTGAGCGAGAACGTTTCAGGTAAGATTAATTCACCCCGCAGTCGTCGATCCACGTCAGTCCACAGCGAACTCAACCCTTCCTGTCCCCGCAGGAAAAGACGCCATCTGGACTCAGTTCCCCTTTAAGACGGACTCGTACTCCGACTGTCACGGCAAACAGTACGTGAAGAGGACCTGGTACCGCAAGTTTGTCGGCGTCCAGCTGTGCAACTCGCTCAGGTACAAGATCTACCTGAGCGACTCGCTAAATGGTGAGTTCAGTCTGAAGTTTGCGGCTCGTTCGGGAGTTTACGTCGGCCCGGTACTGACCCGCCTCTATTCATTTGACCCTGCAGGTAAATTCCACAACATCGGCGACCAGACCGGCTTCGGTGAAGATCACTGTCAGTTCGTGGATTCGTTCCTGGATGGAAGGACAGGAAGGCAGCAGAGAGCCGACCAGCTCCCGTCCAGACCCGGTAAACACCTTCATTCATACACCGCCAACGACTCCAACCATCCATCAGATATCAAACATTCTGTTTCTGTTGATGTCGATGCGATGGAAATGAAAGGTTTAGCGTTTTAAAATCCACACCTGGGTTTGTGCTGGCGGTGGGCTCTGATTGGCTGATCGCAGTGCCGGACGAACGAGTCAAGTTCTTTGTTTCTGCTCCAGGTTTCTACAGAGCCGTCCGTCAGGAGCCCGTCCACTTCGGCCAGATAGGAGGAAACTCCCACGTCAGCTACGTCTCGTGGTACGAGTGCGGAACGCCCATCCCCGGCAAGTGGTGAACAGACCGAGAGGTTCTCGGAGAAGACCGGCAGAGGAGTGGTCGGCCAGGCTGGGATGGCGACCTCTGGACCGCCTCGCCTTACCCAGTGCTGTAAAAACATGTACAGGACATACTCGTCAGGGAATTAGTAACGAGAGAGCATTTTAAAGAAACATGTAATAGCAAACATGCCTCATCTTTACTATTTATCAAGCAACAAGGCTAAACCGGTAGAAGAACAGGAGGATCGTGGAGGCGTGGCTCCTCTCTGCAGTGTGGGAGCTCGCAGACTCACGCTCGATATATTTTATTTTGTGTTGAAATAATGGGAAGCTGGCTCCCTGGAATACTATTTTCATAACGTGTGAGATGTTATTTATCAAAAGGTCATTTCTTCAGGAGGTCCGGCAGGCCTCTGCGGTTCCTCTGGTGTAAATGTTCAGTTCATTTTGTTCGTTTTCAGCCGAGCTCGCTCCTGCCGAGTCGCATTGAAAGTCAGCCGAGTTAAAGTTCAGCCGTGAAGCAGATCCATCCATCCATCACTGGCAGCTGACCAGTCAAACCAGTCTTTACTGGCGGCACCGTAAACAAGCGGATTAGCGTCTACGAGGGCTGCACAATGCGGAAAATAAACTTGCTGGATAATCCCGTTCTTCTGCCTCATGTTCATGTTCTGACTGCATTATTTCTACGACAACTATAGACCCTGAGAATAACCCAGTTTAAACTTTTAGACCGCCATTATAACAACATTTTACAAATATTTGACGGAAAAATGCTAAAAATGTAAACGTTTTGGATTCAGGACTGTTTTCATCAATCTAAAAGGTGGATTATGGGAATTTCTGTTCGCCCACTAACCCTAACCTTAACCCAATGCTAAAAATAGAATAAAGTCCTGATGTTCAGTGCCTGAAACTAATTCTAAACGCCTGAAACTCGTCAGTCCACGTCAAACAGCAGATGTGTTGATTGAACGTGTCTCGAACCAAAACGACCTGCTTCCGCTGCCTTCCAGCCCAGACGGGACGCTCGCCAGCCGGAGGCGTCTTCACTTGCAGTTTGCACAGCAGAAATGTATTTATGTGTATATGGAGCGAATGTATTTTTTCAATACATTTTTGCAGATGCATTTCCCTCACCGTGGCCTTTCTGTTCCTGGAGCATCACGTGCTCTTCTTCTTTTTGTGGCCTCATGCTAAAGCAGGGCGAGAAGCTAACGATGCAGCCTGATAGCGAGCAGCTGCAGCAATTATAAAACCGATCAGCCTCTTTCTTTATTCGACCAACCAGATCTGATCGTCGCACGAGCAAAGATTCAGCAAATGATTTTCTGGTCCTGATCCAGGACCGTCCAACTACATATCAAGGTCCAATAGAGAAACTAAGATACCTCTCTTTGATTTATTCACTGTTTACAGGTGAACACCCACCTGATGTGTCGTTCTTTTCATTCCCGGGAGTTTATGAACCGCAGGAAGGAAATCTAAAAATGTCTGCCTCTTTATATGAGCTGCGTCCACGGCTCTGATCCAGGCCTGTCAGACTGCGTCACAGATCACAGTTATGTGGCTGGTGCGTTTCATGAACTCCATCATGGGATTCACAGAACAAGCCTCTTGTCACGTGGGTGCTGCGTAACTAATCCTGAGAACCGCTGAGTGGTTAGGGCTACGAGCTAATGTGCTAATGGTGCTTTATCATTGTCTCAAACAATTGTTCTTGTGGCTGCCATTAATTTCCCGCCCTCGCCGACCGCACCAGTCAGCCTCTTATCGAGGCAGTTTACGCTGTCCGAGGCGATGCGGGGCATTTTCTCATTCCTCTGTACGATGTACGATGTTTCCCAAACATTAAACTGTACTGTGCCTTTAACTTTCAGCTGGATCCCTGACTGTACTCATGCATAGACCCCATGATTAATTAACGAGGACAAAGACCGACGAGTGCTTTGTAAAGAAAATGAGAATGTGTGTCACCATGAGGTTGTGCTGTTGACGTTTTTCTACATACGTTTGTTTCTATACTGATTTTCAACAATAAAAGTTTTGAATCGTTTTTTTAAAGAAATGTCTTTGGGTTTTATTTCACGTTTCTTCATATTTATCTCTAACGAGCGAACATTGATCACTGTGGGTAAACGTGCAGAAGCTCTGGATGCTTTTCCAGCAGCTCACTGTGGCTGGACACTGGAAACAGGTCTCCCTGTCACGCTGCTGCAGTCCAGCAGGCGGCGCTAATGTGACTTCTGTGGCAGCCGAGCGCCGTAAACTCAACAGAAGAAGAAGAAGAAGAAGAAGAAGAAGAAGAAGAAGAAGAGGTCCGCCAGGAGACGGTTCACTCACCATGTCCCCGTAAGATCAAGCAAACTGCACAGAAATCATGTTGCTGGGTATTAATTATAATCTTTTACTGCTGAAACACTTAATTTAGAAGTTAAAGCCCTCAAATTAGCTCCTACTTGTAAGATGAATCACGTGGTTCATGTAGTTTCTCTGTGTTTGTGGACTAATTTGATGGGGAGGAGTCACAGGTGTGTCTTTAAACATGGCGGCTGAATCTGAACCATAAACTTGATGTTAATTAAAAGCAGCTTCTGTCCCTTTGCTGTTAGCAGCAGCAGAAGTTTAACCAGCACAGCAAAGGCTTTATTTTCAGTCGCCTTTTCACACAATGTACTGCCAATGTAAATATTACGCAGGCGCAGGAAGGCAGCGCCCTCTGGTGGCGGCTGCGACTCTCAGATCCCAGCAGTAATGTTTTTTAGCTGAATCCCGGTTCAGTAAAATGAGCCTGAACGCCTCTTCAAGGCAGGCTAACCGACAGCTAACAGCTAACCGACAGCTGCTCCGTGTGGAGTTCATGTTCGGCTCAAACTGTGTTTAATGTCTCTGTTATTACTGAAATAAAATGTGGTGATTGAGCTGAAGCGGCTGATCGGCAGGTTCAGAACATCATTGGCTATTTGATGTGTCAGTCATTGCAATCTTGAGTGCGATTGGCTCCATCTACACATGGAAGACAGGGAACAGGCCCTTCTGTGAAACTCGGGTGTTATTGGCTGCTCTGGTCGCTAGGCAACATGAGCGTCTGGACGTTTGTGGATGTTACCAGACTGGTTTTTGTCGGAGTGTTTTTGATTGGTGGATCACTGAGAGGCGTAATCGGTGAGTTGCCTTCAGGCAGCGTCATTTTTCAACCCAGTTGTTTGTCCTCTGTTGGCGTTCATTGCGCCTCTGTGCAAAATATGAGATAAAACATGAACGCAGCTTTTATGCTAATAGAAAAATAAGCAACGAGGAGTTCTCTGACGGCCCGTCCGCGGGCTGTGTGTGCACACGTGTGTGTGCACGTGTGTGTGCACGTGTGGTGTGTGCACGGCAGACGGATGGAGTCAGTGAACGCTGCTTCACAGCCGCGATGCTGCGTGCAGATATCTTGTATTTATGATCCGACAGCAAATACACTGCGATGATGATGATGATGATGATGAGCAGGCTGAACAGGATGAAGAGTTGTGTGTTTGGGTTGTTTTCGCCGTGGACTCACATACAGTCTCTGAATGTGAGGAAGAGGAGGATTTAAAAGACGGAAAACTGTGAGTGTGGTTTGGTTGGAAGCTGCTGCAGCGTTCAGATTCCACACTGACACATGAAGTCATTAAACTGACAGAGGAGAACATTTGGGGGGGGGGGGTATTGTGTTTGCAGCCCCTTCTCCATCCTCATATTACCCACAAACCCCCACTGCCCCAAACTCCCCCAGTGTCACAGATCTGAGCGCGGTCCCAGTCAGAAACACCAGCAGTGATGTGACGGATTACATCACTTTTCCAGACCGCCGCCGGGACGTTTCTCTCAAACCGCGGGGCAAAGATGGGCTGTATGCACCGTCACCACGGCAACCGGTGGATTATTTCACTTCAGAGGGAAAAACTTTGACAAGTTTTTGACTCTGCGAGGAGTAAAGTGAAGGTTTATTCACCACAGAGGAGGAGGAGGAGGAGGGGGGAAAAAGAAAATAAGAGCAGGAAATCTCGTCAGAATAAAAGCACGATGCCAGCTCTGCTGTAATTTCAGACTGTTATGTAACACACGAACGGTTCCACTGGGAACCAGAACGTTCCATCGAGGAGGAATGGGACAACTGGTCGGTGAGGTAATGCCCCGTTTCCACTGATGGAGGTTTCTGAGTGACTGTGATGGAGCTGAAACTGAGGAACCTGTCAGTTATTAATATGATGAAGCTTCAGTAGCAGCAGATCCCAGATCAGTGGTTCCCGACCGTCATCGGCTGCAGAGCATCGTCAGAGTCTCGCTGTGACTGAGAAGAGTTCTTTTCCTCAAATGATCATGTGACCGTTTGGAGCCGCTCTGCGTTGATCTCTGGTGTTCTGTTGATCCGTTTCCTGTTGACGTGAAAGATAAAATGTGGATTCTTCTTCAGTTGGGATTAGTGAGATCATTACTGACTTTACTTTCTGTAATATTAGTGTTTGTTTCAACAACGCCGACATGGACTGGCAGATAGAGACAGGACACAGGATGGCAGGATGGGTCTGGGTTCAGCACTGCTTCCACTTCCTTTAACGTAGGAAATAAATCTTCCACGCTCGATCATGAACAGGAAGTGACAGAACAAGTTGGACGTGAACCTGACCCGCGGCTCTTTGACACCTGTGAAAACCACAGGTAGGTCACTGTGGCTGCAGGCCGAGCTGTGTTCTCTCCTCTGCTCTCTGCTCGACTGTTGCATCGTCCGTTTCCGCCTCAGTGGATTTTATTGTGGTTTTCAGTTTCACTCCGTCATGGTGGACATGGGTGTTATCAGAGTGCACGTGACTGTGCATGGGTTTGTCATGCAGCTCGTGGCTGACAGGTGCACCTGTACCTGAAACGTTCCTCAGACACCGGCAGGATTCATTTCTCCTCCGTTATGTTGTTCAGCACATGTATGTGATGATTGGTCTCCTTGCTGTTTGTCCCGCCCGTCCTCAGTCGCGATTGGATGGTGCAGCTCAGCGCCCCGTCACACTGCTGCTGTTTGCAGCGCACCTGTTCCTTTTGGAGCAGCCAATGGGGAAAGCCCAACACTCTGCAAACTGACCAATAATGTAACGTCATCAGTCAGTCACAGACAGCAGGTGATGTTTATTGCAAAGTTCAAAAAAGAAATAAAAATGACTTGAAAAATGCCTTTTCTGAATAAATGAGTGTTTGCAGCATTTTTTATTTATTTAACGTTAGTTTTTAACTCAAATTGCTTCTTCTCTTCTTCTGAACGTAGCTGCAGCTTCAGATGTTCAGCCGGCGGCAGAGAGGACGAGAAGACGCTTCAGGTGAGCTCAGACGAAAGCTGCAAACACCGAGACACAGAAGAAAACATAACGCTGCAGAATGATGATGATTCAAAGTGTCAGCTGAAGGAACGTAAAAACGCTGCTGGTTGCGTCGTGTTCAGGTGCAGGTGTGTCTTACCAAACAAGTCAAAATGCTTCCTCCAAAACACAAAAAGCCAGAAACGACTAAATATTATTTAGTGTTGTTGTTGGACAGCTGACGGTGCGTTCAGGTCCCAGTCAGAGACAGCGGCCTTCAGAGCTTCAGCAGCGTCAGACACAGGAAACGATGTCACGCATGTATGAAGAGTGTCCATGTGAAACCCCTGAAGGAGCTGCAGTGCAGTTCTGTAACCCTGCAGACCGCAGCAGAGGGACTGGAGGTCAAATGTTTCTGTCCTGGACGAGGCAGCGGCTTTGTGTTTGTGCAAACCAGGCTGAAACTGAAGATCTGGATTGGCTACAGCCTGCAGCCAAATAACAGGTGAAAATACCAAGTTCTGACTTTTCCTGTCAGGAAAAACATGACGTTCACACAAACCGACTGTTACAAATGAAACGTAGCAACGCTGGCTAAACCTGTTAATGAATGGTCTGAGGGTATCAAATGAAGATCTGCACGGAGAGCAGGCACAGCAGAGCTTCAAGCTAAATGCTAACATCAACCGCTAACAGAAATCAGCCAGTTTCATGACTGTTGTTCAGAGATGCTTCTGAACACAGCACAGCTCGCAGATGTGAAACATCAGTCAAACATGTTAAAAACAGACGAGCCCCCCTCCCCCCCAACACCGCTGCACCCGGGGGAGCCACAACAACCCGCCAGCTGCTTCAACAGACCTGAGACCTGCTGCCACAGAGCGATGCGAGCGGCTGGTAGATCCATGTTCTGGGCTGCAGATCACAGACTCGGGTCCACTTTCACCAAGCTGTAAATAACAGGAGAGCAGGAGGACAGCGAAGGCAGCACGCGTCCTGTCATGAAGCAGAACTCAAACCTGCTGAATAAACTGCTCGTAGTTTCATTTATAACATTTTTTATAAACTCTTCACGTGTTTCTGAGAAGTGACCGTCAGCCTTCAGATGAACGTCGTGCAGTAAGTCAGGTGAACTGCGGTCTCTTCCTGTCCCACCTGACGGGATAACAAGTCTAAAGGTATCAGGTCTGAACTCCCACATGAAGTCTGGTTCCTGTCTTTTCTCGCTGAGTGAATTCATGAAGTCATCCGTCTGCCGCCGCCGGATTTATGGAGCTTTAATTTCATCGTTTCGTTGTGATGAAACCTGAACTGGGGGGGGGGGCGAGGGTCTGCGGAGATTCAGTCGGTTGTAAAAACACGACAGAGTTTAAAAGCGGTGAAGAAGGAGGAAAGAAAACATCCTGCTGAGGAAGAGGAGGGATTAACTTCAGATCAACGGCCTGTTGAATGTGACAGCAGGTATTTGTCTGAATGTAACTCCTCCACATCCTTTTCTGTTCATTCACCCCCCCCCCGCCCAGTCGCACTTTATTACTTTTATATCTTCAGGTTGAAGAGCTAACTGAAGTAAATCAGCAGATTAACAGCTCGTTAACGGATTAATTGATCGACTTTGCAGTCTCATCTTTTAATAAAGCATCAGGAGCCGTGATGAGGAGGCGACAGGAGAGGTTCAGAAATCGACGTGTTTCTGCTCCTCAGTGCAAACAGACTCTTCACAGAGAGGAAGACGAGGAGCCGAGCGGCTGCCGAGGCTCAGCGGGAACACAGACTGTCATTAATTACCTGTTCCGCTAACGAGCTGCTGCAGAGGATCCGGGAGGCGCTTCATGAATCAAACTCTGGTCCTGGACTGAAACCTGACCCCGGTCTCGGAGGAGACTCTCTGAGGAGAGCAGGATCGAGTCCACATGAGGCCGAGGACTCTCCCAGGCTTCAGCTAATAACAGGAAGTCACCTGGAGACACTTCACCTGCTCCGCCACTGAGGCCGGACATGGGGGCTCTGGGTGATTCAGAGTGTTGGTTTTGTTCTTGTCTTTCAAACGATAACGTGATGACATGAACGCACGGATTCAGACGTGTTTTCACTCCTCGAACAGATTTAACATCAGTTTAACTCTGCTGAGAGTTCAGATCGTAAACATCTGTCGTCGTTTAGCTCGCAGCGCCGGCCGGCCAACAACATGTTGCTCCGTTCGATGATCCAGCTCTGATTACTGTGAGCGCTCCCTCCGGATCCAAAACTGATGTCAGCAGTTTGTTTGAGGTCGAACATACGATCCGTCCTCGTCCTGCTGAAGAGCATCCCTGTGAGGAAGAGGAGGAGAGAAAGAACCTGAAACATCCAGCTGTTGTTTTTTAGATCGATCGATCTGTTTGATCTGTTAAACCTGAGATTAACTTTTAAACTAACGCAGAGGTCGCCTCAGTTTTCAGCCGCTTCCTGTTTTCATCTCGTTGGGTTGGTTACCCGTTAATGTGACGTGGTTGTGAAGTCCACGTCAGGCCTGGACGATCCAGGCTCAGTGGATCCTGCACCTGCGCTCAGATCGACCTGCCGTCCTGACTGACGGTCTTGGCTCCGGCTGCCTCCTCCGTGCGTCATTCGTCTGTTGAACACGGTTTTTCCACCCGTTCGTCCATCTTCATGCCTTGTTTCTGTGCTCGCCCCCCCTCCGTGCAGGAAGTTGTTGGGCCGTGGAGGTTTAGCTGTTGATGGTTTTCGCAGGGATTCGGTGTTCGACCTGCAGCAGCAGCTCGGCCCTGAACGATGTCGTGATGAATGTTTCTCATTCGTCCTTCGTCCTCACAGGACTGATGAATGTTCTCTCCTCTCTCGAGCTGTCAGTCATGTTCTGATGAACGATGTTCCACATCAGTTGCTTTCTTGTTGCTCTGGAGGGGGCTCCCTCGTTTTTCTGCACATTTGTGTTTTGCTGTTTTCTTTCCTTCGTTTCTGTCCTGGACCTTCGGCGTCCTCTCCAGATCAAAGTCAGGGACTCGTTAGTTCGTGTCCTCTCACCTGCCTCGCTCATCAGTGTCTTCTGCGCCTGCAGTCAACAGTGCAGGGGGCAGGGTTGCCAGATGTCGTGGGTTTCTGCCCATTTCAGTGACTTTTCATTTGATTGACTTGTCTTGAAAAGAGGGTCGGTCTTGACTCTAGTCTTGTTGATCTTGTTTTCTTTGACTCGGGACTTGTTGGTCTCGACTTGGGCCTTGACTTTGACTTGTCTGGTGTTTGCACCTTTCAGTCACTTGTCGGTCTTGACTTGGTGATCCTCCACAGGGACTTGGGATGTTTGAGCTTGACTTGGGACATGAATTGGGATTCATCCGTCTTGTGTCACGACTCGCTGGTCCTGACCTGAAATCAGATTCGAGACTCGAGTCATTAATCCATTGATCTATGTTGTTGGGACTGACCTGTGGTGACTTGATAGATTAGTTTTCTTTGAATGGACTCGAGCTTCAGGTTTTATGTGTCCCTGTTTGTGACGGACGACGAAGCAGCGCTGATCATCATCGTGGTCCCGTCCCTGGTCTCTTCTGGAGTTCCTGATCTCGACTCCACATGTTTCTCTCTTTGTTCCCTCGTTCGTCTCTTTGTCGTCTTCCTCCCTCGAGTTTCTCTGACAGATGAGTTACAATGCAGAGGAACTCCCCCCCCCCCCCCCCCCCCCGAAGTCATCTGGCCCGGGATTCCCTCGTTTTAGGAAAATCAGACTTGGCCGGTCTGAGCGGAGAGCGGAGGGGGGGGGGGCGAGGGGAAGCCCCGGACTCTGTCGAGGCGTGAAGCTCCGGGATTGATAACCTCGGCTCCTGGTGTCCTCCTCTTCATCTCTTTCACAGAGGAGTCTTCATGAAGGCTGCGAGGCGCCGAAATGTTCAGTTTGTGTGTGGGGGGGGGGGGGTTCAAAGGCTTCAAAACTGACCTCGTGTCACCTCTTTGGTCATGTTTTCTTCCTCTTCTTCCTCAGTCAGAGGCTCTGTTCACACTGCAGCCAGATCTGGATTTCTGCCCGTCACCTGGATCGAATAATCCCTGAATTCAGCCTGTCAGGCAGCTGCTGAGGTGAAGACTGTTTCAGAGAAAAACACTCTGGGCAAACATCTTCAGGCTGAAGTGATTGTATAATCCACCACACGAGTGTGTTCCACATCCTGATTTCAGACGGCCTCAGAAACGACCGTCGATTAACGAAACTGGAGACGCTTCGGAGCGATTTTTGGTTTTGTTTTGCATCTTCAGTCGACTCGTCTCCACTTTTAAACCAAACGAACACGTTCAGTGCAGGAAGTTCGGTTCTAATCAAACGCCCAGATTTCTTCTTCTGACATTTATTCATCAGAAAAGGGTTCGAGGAAGGTTTTAAACATTTACAGAACGAACTGCAGATACATTTTTCTTTTCTCGCACAAATAGTTTGAGTTTGAGTCGTTTCATTTTCCAAACACACAGCCGGGAGGCGGGGGGTCAAAGGTCAAGCTCGTCGACGGGTCACGTTTTATAGTCGAGGTCAAATCGTCGGACAGAAGTGAGCTGTTGTCGTTGCTGCTGTTAGTTTACATAATGAGGGATTTTTACAGCTTTCAGTCCTCTGAGAGCCGTTAAAAACCGACTGTGTGTCTGTTTTAAAAGCACGGAGGCGTTAATATTTCATCCAGCAGACTCGTCCTCGGTCGTGGTTCAAGCCGACAGCACCGCGGACGTGTTTATTTCCCTCCACGGTCAGCCTGGTTTGAAGCCTCCTGCAGGAAGATGAAGCTAAAAGGCTGAAAATGTGAACCGGAGGAGGACGGAGGGAAGCTGAGACTGATCAGCTCATCAGCACACACGGAGCGGATTAGTGAGAGCGTGTGTGGACGAGATAACGGGAGGTGTCAGAGGAAAAAGAAGAAGCTGTTATGTCACACGTGGCTGCAGGAACAGCAGATTGATGTCAGGTTGGCGCTTTGTTTTATCCTCCAGACGGCAGAAATAAAAGCTTCACAGAGATGGAAATAAAACAACTTCTTCTAATCTGCATTCAGCGTGTTTACACCGGCTGCGGTAACCAGGTTACAGGAACCTCATCGATCCTTCACGGTCGTGGAAACCAGGAATCTGGTCTCTGCACCAGAAACACATTCATGCAGCGTCAGCAAGTACACATGAAAAACTCTTTGCTCTGGAAATCTGGGCCGCTAGTACAAGTACTACTACTGATACTGCTACGACAGGGTTACGGCAAGCGAACCAATCAGAGGACTCCACTGATGAGGGGTTCACGACTTGTCCGACAATGATCAGCTCATCGCCATGGTCCTGAAAGTCCGGCCTCGCCTCATCATCTTCTTCTTCTGTTGAGTTTGATGGCGGTTGGCGTCCGTAAGTCTCTCAGTACCGCCCTCTACTGGACTGTCCCTCTCCTCCGCTGCCACGGCAGGTGTGAAAAGGTGCAACATGGAAATGTTCCTGAGCGCAGCTGCATGTGTGAACAGTGAAATCAGTAGAAACTGTTTGGAAGAGGCTGAATACTGCAGTACTGTGTCAGGTGAAGTACATCGAACAATAAGCAGCAGAATAATATATAATATAATGATGATGGCGAATAAAAGGTGCAAAGAAGCAGCTCGTTCATGGTGACCATGTCTTCTTTCATATAAAGTGTTGACCTGTTTGAGTCAGAACCAGAACTCTGGAACCGTTTCTAGTTTCATCTTGTAGTTTTCTGATACTGGTTGTAACTTTGTCATGAAACACTGATACTCATAGAAATATATTGAAAGACTTTTATTTACTCGTCCTGAAATGACTCCTAATAAACAGATTTGCTCCTGAACATGAATTAGAAGTCCGATTGTGGCCTGAAAATGTGAATGTTTGGAGGGGGGGTTCTCTCCCGGGGCTGCTGGACGAGGTGTTGGAGGAAAACCAGACCGGAGCTCCCTTCACCTCTGGACACGTGGACCAGGAGGAGGTCCATGTGTAGAAAGAACCCGAGAAGACACCGGTCCTTGAACCGCAGAGCTGGTATCCATCAAACCCAGTTGCGTAATCCAGGAAAAAACGGTGCGAGTCCAGGTTCGGGCCCGGTTGTCCTTGAATCCAGAGGGACGTCATAGTCCTCATCGCGCCTGATTTCTTCCTCTGTGGTGTTTCCTGACAGGCTGTGAGTAATGTGGCGGGCAGCGAGCGACCTCCATCATTAAAGGTGACCTTGTGTATTTAAAACACCTGGTCAGATCAAAACGCAGGAGCTCCTCCAGCCAATCACAGCTCACGTGCCTCTCATCCCTGTCCTCCTTCAAAATAAAACTGAGATGACGTATTAAATTACAAAATAAAAGGTTGAAAAGCATTTGAAAATAAATTTTCATGAGAAACAAACACCAAATGGAGCTTTTGTTTATTTACATGCATGGGGGGGGGTCTGAAACATTAAATATATAAGCAGCGTCCATACCTGTGGATTATTTTAATGATTCATTAATCAGCAGATCAATAACAGGTCATCAGGTCAGAATGTGTTCATGTGGGAAATGTCTGCATAGAACAAAAACAATAAAGTTTGTCATGTATGACGACAAAAAGCTTCGTGAAAGACAAAACTGATCGTTAGGAGAAATATGTGCAGAGACACCTGAACCCCCCCACAGACCAGCATCATTCCCTCACTCCTCCACAGAAAGCAGAAGAGAAGAGAAGAGCTCATCAAAGTGTTCGCCATCTGCTCTCATGGAGATTTTCCTCTGAGTTTCAAACAAAAGCCTGAACCTGAACCGAACCGTCTCTTCCAAAAGACATCACTTAATCAGCGCTGGCCCCCGGATCTCCCGGCGGGGGCCGTCCAAACCGGCCCCGCTGGGTCCAGGACCCTGATTGCTTAAACAGACGCGAAGCGGGGCCAGAAGGAAATGTGATTGTTTGAGCAGAGGCTGGATGTGGCCGTCGGCTCCCACCGCCGCGGTCTCAGCCGTAGGTTTGGCCCCGCGGGAACGAGCGGCCTGCGCGGAGGTTCCCCTCCTTTCCAAAGCGTCTCCGAGAGCAACGAGACTCTGAGAGGACAGACCGGCCCGCACGAGAGCGGGAAACGTCCCCGCCGGAGGACGACCTGCAGCCGGCAGAGCTCTCATTGGCCCAAGAATTTGTTCAAAAGGCTCTTTTAAAATATAACAGGCTGCCCCGAGGGCCCGGGGCCGTCCGGGGCCTCACGTGAGCTCGCTGTGGGTTTTAATAGACTGTTAAAGAGCTGCAGCGGGTCCAGGTCTGCTCTGGTTCTCATTTCGAAGAGGAAAAGCCCTGCGAGCACACTGGTTATGTAACAGCCAGGTGGCCAATCAGAGGCCTGCAGAGGCGGCGGCTGATGGAGGAGGTGAAGAAGGGCAGAACTTGCACTCAAGTACTGTTCAAGTACAAATATGAGGTACTTGTACTCCTACTCTACTGTAGTTAAAGTGATTGTTGCTGTAAAATCATTTGATGTTTGATCTGCTGCTTTTCCTCTGAACGATCTGAATGATCTGAATGTGTTTGTAATAATGTGGAGCTTTGGACTAAACAAACACTGTGAAGGCGTCACTTTGGCCTCATCGTCACCACATTTCTCACTATTTTCACAATGTTTCCAAACCGAACGATCGATCGATTAATGGAGGAAATAATCAGCTGATTGATCCAGAATGAAAAGAATCAGGATCAGGATCAGGATCAGGCCAGTTTGTGAAATAGTTCTCGAGCTATAAGAGGCAGTCTGTGGGGGGGGTGGTGAGGGTGGATGGATGAAACCAGCAGTCAGTGTTGACTTCATGAAGTATTTATTTTAATGCAAACCGTCATCTTTTCCTAAAACAAACCAAAGAGCAGCCGTCAACCAAACTGTTTGTCATCAAGCTTTATTTTGAAAGTCTGGCAGACGGTGCGTATGTATTGATGCTAGCTTGACGGTGGACGTGGTTCATGACAGGATAAAATCATGATGTTCTGAATAACCAAGCTCCCACTGATGTGTCAAAATCCAGTTCAACACCTTCACATGAATTTATGAAAACAGGCCACAGTGATCGTTTGTTTGATTATTAATAATGATCGAACAGAAAAGTCTTCGAAGGATTAAAACTGCACAAATAAAAACATGCTGCTCAGATGAAAAACTAAAAGCTGTGTGGAATAAAGAGCCAGAAGAAACCCTCCCTGGATTAAAAACGTGCTCCCGGTGATTTTTAAAAGATGTTCAGCCGATTTTAAACACTCGGTGTGAAAACACGTCCCAGCTGTGTTAAAGAAGGAACAGTCAGAGCGGCGTGCAGATGAAGCGGTGCAGCGTGGGTAAACGCTGCTCGCCGTCTGCGCCTGAGCAGCACGTGAAGCGACGCTGACCATCATCTGAGGGTTTCTGCAGCCCGGGGGCAGGAACGTGGCTCCGCGCTCTGAGGAAACTTCAGCTCCAGCACGTCGGCGGCGCCGTTAACCTGATTTCCTGCTCAGGTCTTCTCTGAGGCGGCAGCTTCATCGCTTACTCTCTCTCTGATTGAGCGACTGGCGACGAGAATCTCCTGAAGAGGTTAATGAAGCAGAAAGAGCGCTGACGGAAACCAGGGAGGAAAACCGCGAAGCCTTCCAGCTGTTTACACCATCATCACCTCGCAGCCTGGAAAACACGCTTTGGAAATGTTTCGGACACCAGTGAAGAATTTTTCATCTTTATTTCTCACATTCCTGCACTCGTGTGGTCGCACGTGTGGCGCCGATCGCCTCTCCGATGGTTTCCTTCACAGTTACTGGACAGAGGCTTCACTCTGAGACCTGAAGCCTGTTTAAAGAACCGTTCCCAAACAGATCCACAACATCTACTGCCACAACAAGCTCCACCAATCACAGAGCAGCATTTACTACCACAACAAGCTCCACCAATCACAGAGCAGCATGCATTTATTACCACAACAAGCTCCACCAATCACAGGGCAGAGCAGCATTTACTACCACAACAGGGTCCACCAATCACAGGGCAGCATTTACTACCACAACAGGCTCCACCAATCACAGGGCAGAGCAGCGTTTACTACCACAACAGGGTCCACCAATCACAGGGCAGAGCAGCGTTTACTACGACAACAGGCTCCACCAATCACAGGGCAGAGCAGCATTTACGACCACAACAGGCTCCACCAATCACAGGGCAGCGTGCAGAATATGTGGCCTGAAATGCAGAAAGAGAAGTTTGTGTGCATGTCTGAGAAAGTTTTCCATCGGTCGAGTCCTCCTGGATGAAAGGAAACACCAAATGTGACTCGATTCAAATCCTCCTCACCTCCTCGTGCTGGAAAATGAAGCTGAAAGCCTCCCGCCGAGTCTGGATCCTGGTTCTGTCTCCTGGGCTGTTTGGAGCTCAGGTCTTTAACCTCAGTTTGGAGGTTGCGTAACGGCGATGCAGCGAGCCGAGCCCCGCTCGGCGAGGATGACGGGTTTCAGGGGAGTCGGCCCAGATATTTCAGACCTCCTGCCGTTTGATTCCTGCGATTTATCGGTGCGGAGATCCTCGCCGATCGCTGGCAGGACCACGGGGGGGCCGGACTCCACGTCGAAAGGAGAGATTTGTGAGGAAGCTGCGATCCAACACCTCATGCTTCATCACGTTGAACCGAAATCCAGCAGCTCGGCGTCACATTTCACTCCATCATCCTCAGCAGTCGAGGAGGAAGGCCCTGGGGGAGAGCGCAGCCGTCGGCTGGCTTCTTTCTTCTTTCATGTGTTCTTCTCATTTTGCATTAATTTCTCTGTGCAGATGCAACATGAAGGCGTGCTGCTTCCTGTCACCCTTTTCTTTCTTCAACCATTGATGTCCATGCTCACCTGTGACCCTTCATCATTGCGGTGAACGCCCCCCCTCGTCTTCTCTTAGGTGTTTGGAGCCCTGCAGACCTGCACAACGTGCCTCGAGCCCGACCTCCAGACCTTCAGCGGCACAAATCAGACGAGCTGCAGCTCATCTTTAGCTGCTAGATTCAAAGATTGTGGTGAATTTTGTGCCCCTGGAGGTGATCTGCAACAGGCTCAGTGAACTCCCTGTCGTCATTTAAACAGCTGATCGATATTTCCCTTTCAAACGTATCAAAGGAGAGCAGAGAGTCTGCCAGAACAGAGTGAACCTAAATGGAGCGTGATGAGCGTGAAGGCACCACACGGTGACTCAGCGTGTCGTTGTTGTCTTTCCTGACTGTCGTCACTCGGCTCTGCACGTGTTTTCAATCATTAAAGAGAAAATTAGATTACGGCTCGGAGCTTTCTGCAGCCGGGGGGGCCTTCGACGACGGGGGCCTCCGTCCAAACCGCCGCCGCGCTCGCCCGGCCGAGATCGGCCTGGAAAACGCCTCCGCTGATTGGTCCTGGCGGGTCTGGGCCGCAGAGCCGATTGGCCGAGAGTGCAGAGTCGGGTTAGGACCCACAGGAACAGAACCGGTGGAACCGAAACGCTGCGACACGTCACCGAGCAGATCCTCCCTGAAAACTCAACGTTACCAGAGGCTGAGACAAACAGAAGATATGAAAGCACCCGTATCACCTGATGGTCTCCTCTGAATCATTTTAGATTCAGTTTCAGTGCGTGTCCTTCTATCTGATGAATAAACATCCATTAAAAAAGACACTCCTTTAACTCCATCACATTTTTCTTCAGTTTTAAATGAATCCAGTGATCTGTA